>NC_056746.1:1550695191-1550827691 GCF_019279795.1 Protopterus annectens | reverse complement strand
TTTATTGAGAACATAGTAGGGCAGGTTATGGACAGAAGGCTTCAGCCAATTGAGGCTTCTCTTCAGTGGGTGTTTGACTCCCTGCCTTAGGTGGTGCTGACATCACTCCACCACAAGTCGTTGTCTCCTCAGCATCGGGTCCTCTACTGCAACACCATTTGGCAGTGAAAATGTTTGGGCTTTGTGGACTAGGGAATTTCATTGTACACTAGTCGGCATCACCCTTCTCCTCTCCTTATCCACTCTCCTCACCCTCTTACCTACTTTCCACCCATACTACCCTCTTGTATAAAAAAAATTGCAAAAATAGGAGTCTATCCCCCAATAAAAACCCAGTATCCCTCCTCTCCCACCTCCTCCAGCACTACCCTCTTGATGTGTTACTGCTGTGTTTTCCTCTTTATGTCTCACATTTTTCAATCTTTCCAATCTACCCTTTCCACTCATTAATGAAAACAATAGGGTACCCATACAAGGATAAACCTGTATAAAATATATTAAACCCCTTCATTTAAAAAAAAAATATTAATAACAAAAGCTCTGGATTCTACTGTTTGTTCCAAGTTTTTCAAGCATGACTGCACATAGCCACATTCATCCATAATATCCAAGAATATGGGAAGTCATACAAAGCCTACAGATTTCATGTAGTCCTTTATATATATTAAATGCTTTTCTTCAGATACTTTATCCATTTGCCATAAGTAGGTATGGTTATTAAAATGCCTTTGCATTTCCTTAGTCAACGAGAATAACCTCCACTTACTGTATTTGCTTATAGGTGTAGTAGTGCTCTTTGCAGATAACCACAACGCAAATGTGAAACTCGGGATTTAAATACCACCACACCCATTTCTCCCTTACCATACATAATGGTTCAATGCTTTTCTATATTGGCAGAAAAAAGTGGGTCAATATTAGATAAACGAAAGTTTAACCGAACGCTCACATGAGCGAAAATCCAGAAACTCGAAACTGCAATTGTGGGGGGCTGTGCCCTCCCCCCCCCGCTAAATATATATTCCAACTCCAAGATCACACTACAGTGAGGAAAGGGCAAATATTCCCATCTTAACTGTACCATGATCTCACAATTGTGGTTTTAAGTTCCGCAATATTCGCTCATGTGAGTGTTCCATTAGATAAACTTTTGTTTATCTAATATAGACCCGAAAAAAGTAAATTCCATTGTGATGGTATTGATAACATAGAATCCCATTAATTTTGTAGGGGCACCACTATTATTACCTGGTGAGCCATTTAACAGCTCTAGTCTGTAGTGGAGATTAGAAGTTTTATATTATATGGGTGCAATACAAGCTACAGCTATTGTAAATTAAACAAGCTTGCTGCAGGTATCATGTAGTCTGATGTGACCTTGTGGCCTAAAACACAGTAATTTATGAAAAGTAATTCCACAGTGAAATTCTGTGGTAACTGAGGAAATTTCTACCTGTACAGAAATAGCTCTGTCCAAAAACAAGCTCAATTTTATTTCTCTTTTCTGTATGATTATGTTAATATTCATGAAAGAAGGGAACCTAAACTTGGCCAAAGTAAAATTATTGTGTATCTAGTTTTATTTTTCATTTGTTAACTAGGTAAACATTCCAGACAAACACCTCTTTTCAGGAGTGAATTGGGATCACTGTCTGCTTAAGTGACTTGCAAACAGTCACATAGAAGGCAAAATGTGGCCGAGATAATGAAATGCCTGATTCCAGGGTAAAACTTGTTAACTACCAGTTCCAAACTGTCAGACAAGTTCCTGGTTCCAGATGAGATGCAGATCCATGTTGCATTCTAATGAAGGAAGCACGGTGCATACAAAGTTCCTAGAAAGTGCAAGCATCTTTTTGCTGCACGTGAAGTCTGAACTTTGGAATTTGTCTAGTAATGAGTAACATAACAGTCTGGTGAACAACACCGCAGCATTTTTGAATCAGAGGCCAGGTCACAGAATTATGTATGATAAATAGCTAAGCATTAAACAATTAATAGTCAGCTGCACTCAACAGCCCTATTATAACTATATAGAAGGGCATAAATACTAAATGTATTTGCATTTTAACTAAATGGGAATTTTCAGAACTGGCTGGCAGTGAAGTGTACTATAAGAGAGATGTAGCTGAATTTATACAGTAATTCAGAAAGGAAGAAAATCTATGAAATGAGAACTGACTAGATTTAGTTTTCATTTGACTATAGAGGAGGTTACCACATAAAAGTTGACTTGTTACTGATCTGTATTTCTTGTCATTGGAACTCACAACCAATCCCAAAACTTCATTAATTTCAGGTGCTGAAAATATGTGAAGAATGTTATCAGTATAAAAGACAAACAGTCTTGAATGAAAAAAAAAAAAAAATTATTAGAATTGCTGCATCTTACCAGGATTGTTGAACCCCATAAGTCTTGTTGAGCTGTATCTTATCTGGTTGCAGATTTCTTTTAGTCTCCAAGAAGACTTTTCTAGCAAACCAATGATGAAATATTCTTGAGACCATTGCTGTCAATAAAATATCTTATAATATGTGTGCTTTAAGGAGAGCTGGAGCCTCAAAACTGTTATTCTGCTAGATTTGAGAGCTCAGCTAAAACAGAAATAGTCTGCTTTTTTGTGGTGAGGAGCTTGTTTTTAAGTCATTCCCTTGCACCTCCCCTAAAGGGCAGGGAAATAACACAAAATTAAATGAAGCCTGACAGACAGCTAGAAGCAGTCACTACAGAACAGCTGTAAAGAAATATGGCATGAAGCGTAGTTTTTCTGTTTGGATTTAGACAAGCCTGAAGTAGTTATGCAAGTTCCCAATGCATGCATTTCTGAAAGGTGCAAAATTACTGTTTATATGTCATTTAATTTATGTCTGCAATTAGGATTATACCATTTCAACCACTGTTTATGAGTGAAATTCTCAAGTATTAACACTGTAAAGCTCAATGGTATTATACGTGTTGGTTTCAAATATGATTGTTTAAGACTTGCCAAATATAATGCAAAGATGTAAGGAATGCAATAAGTTGTTTGATTTTGCAGCTCAGAGCATACAACAAGGATACAGAAAAGAGAAGCATAAATCTAATAAGAGGAGTAGAACGAGCAAAAAAGTAGCTAAATGTATTTACAGTATTGCAAATTAGTAGCTACTATTATTAGTATATTACAATATAATAACTATGGAAGCACTATAAAAATCTGGTCCACATTGTCTTGATTTTTGCTCCAAGGAAAGCTTGTCATCTAGGATCAAGTAAAAAAAATACTTTGTCTTTGCAACCATCTATTATATTACAGAATAACTCCATTGTAAAAATGAATCAACAACCACACATTTTATATAACTCTAGTCACTTGCTGGTTGATGTGACCAAGCCCATTATGGCTAAGGTATCTGGTCTAGGAACAAATTCAAGGCTACCTCGGACCTAAATAATTAACCATTCTCTGGGCATCAACCCAGCCCAAGTACAACCTGTTTTACAAAGGCTTTATCCACAGACTCCCATGGCTGAGGCTTGGTATAATGGCTAAGGTGCTTTCCTCACAGACAAGAGTTACAATGGTTGATTCTCACCAAAGGAAACTGGCTAGGCTTACAATGGTTTACAAGAGCAGCTAGCCTAGTCCTTTCTATGAGCCTATGTGCCTATGACTCATCCTTCCATAACTAGTCCACTGAACATGATCTAGGGGAAAACAAAGGAGGAAAGCCATAAGGTGACCACCCAACAGCATGCATGCATGCTGTGTTCTCATCTAAACAGCATCATGAATATAGCTAATGACTAAAACAGTTAAACCTTCACTCAGTTGGAGTATTGAAACACTCTTTAACTGACAACATCAATTGTAAATTAAACAAGTCCAAACTAAACAATGTTCAGGTGAACTCCATCCTTCCATAAATATCTTTCTCTGGTGTATTTAAGTCTGTATGCTCAATTACCTGGAAAACAATCTTCTTATGATTGATAAATCTGCAAGATCTCTCCACAACTCTGCTGCTCTTGGCCCCCTTCCAATAAATACATCAAGCAATTGTGGACCAGTATAGGCAAATCTCTGGATATAACTGGGCAAGCCTCTCCAAGTCAGATAAAATTCCAAACAGCAGGATCTCCTTAGGGGTTGTAGATAAATCATTGTCCCCAAGATGTAAAATTAAGGCTTTGGGTAAAGGTCTGCAGGCTGTGAGGCTCCTTCATACCTCCCATAATTACAACCAGGATAATCCATGGAAGCCACCATAATATACTAACCAGTGGCTATATTGTAATGACCCCTTTAGTCCTGCAGGCCAGGAAGCCACCTGGTAAGCAGCTCTGGTGATGAATGAGTATCCCAATATCCACAGGGCCGTCCTCCCTCCAATATAAGAATAATAATTAAGGTCTGATATAAGATAAAAATGCATCCAAGGCCCATCTCCCAGTCCTTTTGATAACCTGAACCAAAAGCCCCTCCACGGTTAGGTCTGAGGCTCGCCCTGTCCTAAAAGAATGCAAAGAGTAACCCTTCATGAGAAATCTCTGCATGCTGAGGGCCTTTTCAATGGTAAGTTAATAACCTGTACTGTGAGGGGCCCACCACTCCCAATGGAAAAGACAAGGGCACACATCTTATCCTTAGCGGTCAGTTGAGCTAATAAGAAAAAACAATGAACAGGGCAAATGGACAGTATCCCACTCTTAAATAAGTGCACCTCCTGCCCTTTATCCAGATTAGTCTGTCTTGGATCTGCCCACTCACAAAAAAAACAAAAAAAAAAAACAATTGTTGCTAATTATAACATATTGCCAATAAATAGAAAACAAGAGCTCATTAGCCAGAAAAGCACTGGCATATAAAGATGAAAATAGGGTAGCTCACAAGACAAAGTAGTAAAAGTCAGTAGCCACTGCCAGAAGACATTTGAGAACTACTCCAAGTAGAAAGCAGCCAATCAGCTTCCTGGAGTCATGGATGGCTCCATGAACCCTTTCCCACCCTTTCAGGGTCCTAACCACCATCCAGTGTAAAAGAAACTCAGGGAGCACAAAAAGTTTGGCTAACCATTCTAATGCTATTAAATGGATCTTCAATATGTTGGGATATCCCCTTGTGTTTCAAAAATGTAACAACCAGATACCAATCCCATCTCAGACAATTGTGGGGTAGCCCTTGATAAGATACATTAAAGGAAAACAATGATGAGGAGTAAGCTCTCCTTGGATTTCTGGCCCAGAGGCTAACAAACAGCAAGCCTGCTATTCTTCTTGACTAAGCCACACCTCTTGAGGAATAATGGCGGCTACTTGATCAGCTGCTGGAGCCAACTTGTGAAACCTGGCAAACTGAAAGTGGGATAAACTCTTAGCAGTGCCATTGTGACAACCTGTAATATGAAATCTAATTAATTTATAAACCCAGAAATACTAACAACCTAACCACTGAGCAAACCCATCTTGATTTGTAAGATTGCCTGCTATAAGTGTGTACTACCGCAGGATTGTCTGAGCCAAATACAACCCTCTAGTTTTGAAGTCTCCTGCCAAATTAAGGTAGCCACCCAAATGGGAGAAATCTCCATAAATGCAGTATCCTTCTTCCTGTCATCCAACCAAGTTTGAGACCACCTAGCAGTGAACCAGCAGCCTTGGAAATATCCATCCATACCATGACCAGCAGCTGCATCAGTAAATAACATTATTTCAATGGATGGTATCCAAGGAGCTTGACACAGGGAAACTCAATTAAATTTACCTGGAAAAGTGTGCCATAACCTTAGATTATCTGTGACTCAGCCAGTGAGTTCCACCCAATGGTGCTTGGAGATGGACCTTCTTAGCAGGTTGAAAATAGATCTTAAATATGCCCTACCAAATGCGATGGACCTGAAAGCAAAACTGAGCAGACCATGCAAGTACATGACCTTACTGAGGTGAACGTTATGTGACTCCAGGAATCTCTCAAATACTGTCCATAACTGTAATAGCTTTTCTAATGGTAGCTTAAAGGATCTTGATGGGACATCAACAGTCAAATTGAAAATGGTAAGAGATCAACTAGGACCATCCAATTTGTCCATAGCCATTAGCATTCTCAAGTCTCTGCAAAGGTCCGTGAACTTGTTCATTCCTTCCATTACCCTTCTCTGCCCTCCATGACTATCAAAAAATCATCTATGTAGCGGATGGCTGCCAACCCAGGGGCCCTCTGTTGCCCAGGCCAATGCAAGGCAGAGCTAAAAACCCAAAAGTAGCAAAGGTGATTGAACAGCCCATGGGCATCGTGTCAAAACAATTGGCCATTAAATTGAAAACACAAGACAGGCCAATTCTCTTGTCTTATGGGTAATAGGGGAAACTCTGACTATGTGTCTAATTTACCTAGCTAGGGATCAGAAAATTCTAGTATAACATTTTCCAACTGATCTAAAGATATATAATTGACTTTATAACAGTTCTTGTCTATGAAGTCATTAACAGACATTCCAGATGGGTATGACAGGTAGTGAATAAGCTATAATACAACAACCCCCCCATTAATATTCCAAAATGTGCACGCTGATTGGTCAGCATGCACGTTGTAAATCAAATACTTATACTAAGGGAAAAAGGTCCAGTCGCCTGGACTTTTTCCATTAGTATGTCTTTTTTTTTTTTTTTTTTTTTTTTTGTTCAGCAACGGAGAACAGAAGAGCTCCATTGCTGTTATCTCACTGTGTTAAACTAGTTTAACATAGCGAGATATCTTTAAAATTGCTTCCACACACACAGTTCTTATGTACTGCATAACCATACGCGTGCACAGTACATCAGAACTGCCACAGAATACTGGACAGCTGTGGAAGGGCAGCAAGGAGGCATTATACAATGTCATTATTTAAGAAAAGTAAGTATTCTTTTCTTAAATAATGTCATTGTATAATAGCAATAACCCACTTCTGGGTGTGGGTAATGCTAGATTTACCCACGGTTGTCTTTGGCTACTCGAGCTTCACCCTCGTGACCAAACTACACCAACTGTGGGTAAATCAAGCATTACCCACACCCAGGCATGGGTTATTGCTTAATTATTCACCTTCCTTCTTTGTGGGTACTAACCATATCTAAAATATCTTGAACCTAGGCCATGGGGTTGTGAAAAGCAGCCAAGAATCCTCCCTGCAGCTGTCTCTTTCAGAATTATTTCAGAGTCCAACCCTTCCTTTACCTTGACGGAAGACAAATTTTTGCTGACTCTAAAGTCCAGTTTAATTGAAAATTCAGTGGAAAAAACAGTGCAAAACCCTGAATGAGCATTTTCATTGCCTTCTTATCTGGATACCCTACTAACAATTCCATCAGTTTAAGCACCTTGATTGGGGAATGTGACACCCTGAATCTAATTCCATCCCCTAAACCATTTAAACCATTGGTCATGAAAAAGATGGCTAACCATACCAAGGGATTCTTGTTGCTCATTGTCTCTGATACTAGGAGGAACCAAGTCCTGACTTGTCCCCTTAGCACGGGCCTTGGTCCAGCAATGAACTATCAAATGGCACTTAATGTAGTGGAAGCAAAAGTGGTGATACTTACAGGTTACCCAGGAGCAGCAGCATTTTCCGTTATTAAATGCCCAGCAAAATTTTCCTTATGCAAAGCTCACCACCACAGTGTTGTGGTCCTGGGAGCTGAGTCTGTCTACCATTATACTTAGCCAAATGTCCAAGTGATGCTGCTCTCACTTGATATATTTATCAACAGCCTTCAATTTATGAAAGTGTTCATTATAGAAAGCCCAAGCCAATCCACTCCTCAAAACACAAGCCAGTCTAATTGCTAATAAATAAGACAATAGAGGTAATGCCTGAGAAGGATCCTTCTCCACTAAAATGTCCATACAAATGATAAAACCCAAGACTCAGTTATCTCAAGTCCTGGATAAGGACTTAACAGGGGACTTCTTACCAGAAGCTGCTAATGTTGTGCCCAGATCCTTTGTCCCCAAATTGTCAGTTTCCACTAAACTGAGAATGTTATTAATGTGCAGTATGTCAAAAATATCCTTGAAATAACAGCAAAGAATTTTGTCTTTAATGTTTGCGGGGACATGAGTCATGTAATATGACCCAGGCACAACAAAACTGCTTACATTAACCAAAGCCTCCAGGGTAAAAATTGGGTAAAGTTAAGATCAGGGTCTGTGTTCTCACTATTCCCCACCCCTACTGCTTTCAATGGCTCAACAGGAGTACTTGAAGCTAAAACTGGAGAAAGCAAAGACTGCTGACAGATGGTTGGTAGCAAAACCCTGCTCCAATACCAAGTGAAATATCCTAGACCTCCCTTCCTTTGGAAGAGAATGGAAAACTCCTCTAAATACTCGGCTGTTGTTTGCCCCCTTATTCTGTCCAGAATAAAACCAATCCCCATGTCATCATTACCTTCATCATCCTGAGGGTCATCAGTTGGAGTGATCAAACTCTCTGTGACTGTGTGGGCATTCCTCTGAGTCTTTCTCCTAGCCCTCTTACTTGGAGGGTCATCTGATGACTGCTGATTGACTTAGGCTGGCAAACCCTGCCTTCTGTCATGCACCGGTTGCTATTGGTTCTGAGCTGCCTCCATTCAGGACCAGGCCTTGTGCCTTCTGTGTTAGTTTCTGCAGTCTGTCATTCAATGCTTGCATAGTAGAAGTATCTAAAGCAAAACCAAAATATAATTAGTACAATTATGAACCTTAAGTGGGAACTACAACCTCCAACAAGAAACTTATAGCTGATGACATCACCATATGTATACACCCATTACCCAATGCAACAAAAACAGAGCTTGGGGGGGGGGGGCATTCCACTTGTGCTGCTGTAAAACTTCCATAATCACTTTTGTAATTCCAGGCATAGGAATGAAGTCCGGGCAGAGTCTACTGATAGCATAACTTAAGCAACCCCCCAAACACATTCCTAGCCTTGCCCCGAACATGTAAGCAATAAGACCAGCCCTTTTGGACACCTTCAGCCACCAGTCACACAACTCTGTAACATAATCCAGTAAGAGGGACCTCTGGGTGTTCCCTGCATCACAAAAAAAAAAAAAAAAACATGACTGACCTTCATTTAGTATCACTAACCAGCAAATTTAGGGAAATCCGTTATACCATCATTTATCCCTGAATTGTATGTCTGACTATCTTTCTGTTTTCTTTTTTTCATTCATGTATATATTTATATATATATATATATATATACACGCGCACACACACACACACACACACACACACAGACACACACACACACACACACACACACACAATTCAATCAACTTAATTTATTAATTCTACCGAGCTTCTCACCACAATAAAAATCATGGTAAACTTGTCACTGTGCCTGAAACAACCTAACCATTGGTTCAATCCCCAGCAATACACAACTACAGAAGCCCTAATCTTCCCCTAAGCTGAAGGAGTAAAACCAAGTCCTTAATATAACCAGGAGAATTGTCAAAACAGATGCCTAAAACTCACAACTTGTTACACAAATAATCTGGAGTGGAAACATTATTTCATAGTAGCAGCTAGAAAAAGTATAAGCTAAAATTAGGGACACTTGGGGTACACTGATAAGTGGCCCAACACTCCTACTCATCTGTTCTACATAGCAACTACTCCATATCAGACAGGGATGTGCATACTTCATGACACACATGTATTGGAACAGTACCAATTGCTGGGCCACTCAAACAATGTACTGACAAACACAGAGCAATGCATATGTGTCAATCAAGCAATAATAAAAACATTAGGGACTACAATGAGCACAATTTTACTCTTACTCTCATCATTTCACAATGCATAACATTCACATCACACTTACAAAGGTACACCTCCACTCCCCACAAACACACAGCCAGCCAGACTCACACAACATGCCAGTCAGCTTTGATGCTTTTCCCATCTCTCTGTAAAACACTGCTGTAATGGCTTTGGCAAACAAAAGGGATTGATGGATGTCAGCTCAGGACTCCCATCCCTACTTATTGGAGCCAGTCCACTGCACTTACACAAGTGTATAGGACTTAATAGGCACTTACAGCCAGGAAGTGAAGCTGTTTGTGACATTCAGCACAGCTGACACTGACACTTTAAGCTTCTTTCATTGTTTCTAGCCAATAAAATCTTCCTGTCCATACCCAGGTGCCCTCCATGCACATGACTATACACTAGTCTCATTACTAACTTTCTGAAAGGCCTGAGTACCAAAAGTTCATGTATTATTACTTTTCTCTTTACTTACTGCATATAATAAGTCAAGTTGCATTTCAAATTAGGGATAAGAAGTAGGAGTATTTTTGTCTCCTTTCCTACAATCTTAGCTATGTTTTCTCTTGCTCTTCTCAAAGTCTCATCCTCTCACTGGGATTTTTTGAAGTTTAACTGTCTCGTCTGGAGGTCTGCATAGTTAGCAATTTCTTCCATATTACCTGGTCATAACACAGAACGTTCCACTGCACACATACTGGGACTTCCAGGTGATCTATGGGTACTTTATTACATCTTCCAAGTGCTTTTATACCTTATAAAATATAATAGCTATATATATATATATATATATATATATATATATATATATATATATACACATTTGGTCTGCAAAGCTATGGAAAGGATCATCATGGACCTCATAAATAAAGATATTGGGGACCTACAGACACTGGATCCTACCCAGTTTGGCTTTGTTAAGGGCAGATCCTGCCTCTTAAACCTGCTTGATTTCTTTGAAACAGTCACCAAGGCCATTGACGAGGGGAAGGTGGTCCACACAGCCTACCTGGACCTCGCAAAAGCCTTTGATACAATACCCCACTCGGGCATTATAGATAAGCTCACCAGCTTAAATATAAACCCTTATGTCACTAGATGGATTGCAAACTGGCTCAAGGACAGAACCCACATGGTTAGAATTGCTGGAGGCATGTCACACTCCAGACCAGTTACAAGTGGTGTCCCACAAGGCTCAGTCCTGGGACCTCTCTTGTTCGGTATATATTTCTCGGAGGTATAGGCCAACACGGAAGGACTGTGGCTGACCAAGTTCGCAGATGACTGCAAATTGGGCACCATAATCGACTCTCCAGCCGACACAAGCATCCTCCAAAAGGGCCTCATAGAAACAGACAACTGGTGCCAGAGCCATGGCCTCAAGCTAAACGCCAAAAAGTGTATAGTCATCCTCTTTGGCAAAAACAAAGTGCCCACAAATTACCACATAGGTGGTAATCCATTAAGTACAGAAAAAGTAATTCGGGACATGGGGACCCAAGTTGATAGCAATCTCTCATTTGACAACCACATGGCCAAAGTGGTTAGAAAAACATTTTATATAGCCCACCTAATCATGAAGAGATTCATATCTAGATCAGGGGAGGTCATCATGCCTCTTTACTCATCCCTCATCAGGCCCATAATTGAATACAATGCCCCTTTTGGGATGTACCTTACCAGACACCTGCAGCAACTGGAAAGACCCCAAAAGTACCTCATCAAGAGGATCAAAGGGCTCAAACAGATGCCATATGCTGCCCGGTTAAAGAAACTCCAGCTCTACTCAGTGGCATACCGCCTGCTCAGAGGCGATCTGTGCCTGACGTATAAAGCCATGTCCAACCCGGAATTAATGGACATGCTGCACCTCAGAAAATCCAAATCCCATTGAGCTACTCGCTCGAGAGACTTGAACCTCAGCACTGAAATAAATAGGACATGCTGGAGGGACAGATTCATAACCCAGAGGCTCCCTTCACTTTGGAATAAAATCCCAGTCCAGGTTAGGCAGAGTCCCTCACTGACTCTCTTCAAGAGGAATCTTGATGAGTGGATGGGAGACCGTAGGTTTACCCCGGGTATCACTTCTGTGTCACTGTTAGACAGAGGCACAGTATACTAACCTCGAAAAAGGGCATAGCAAAATTAATTTAAAATGGGTGGCGAAAACCAAACACACTCTGGCTAGGCTTATAAATGCCCTAGGGCAGATAGCCTAGTATGAACCTATGAACCTATGAACTTATGAATATATATATATATATATATATATATATATATATATATATATATGCAGTAAGTAAAGAGAGAAGTAATAGTACATGAACTTTTGGTACTCAGGCCTTTCAGAAAGTTAGTAATGAGACTAGTGTATAGTCATGTGCATGGAGGGCACCTGATATATAAAAACACCAGGGCTCATTATCAAGGAAGACGATGGACTGTTGTAGGAAATCCCTTGCAATGCACTGTAAATGGTAGATGAGAAACTTACATTGTTCTGCTTGTGTGTCATATTCAGTGAAGCTGGAATGAAATTCTGTACCACATCACATAAGGATCTGAAACAGATCGCAACTCCCCTAACAAATTATTCCATTTCTTAGGCACTGAGTTGTGGCAGTAGAAGGATGCCCTCTGCCTCATGGGTGAAAGACTGGCCTCCTGTTAAGTTTTCATTATAAACATAAGGTTATTACTAACCAGAAAGTCAGAAGAAATGTCTGTCTTGTGGACGGACCTTGAATTGAACACATTGTACTTCACTGGGATAGAAGTTTTGTATATTGCTTGAAGCATATAAGAGACTGCCTGGGTTTCAAAGGAAGATAAAATAAACCTTAAGAGATGTGTGATTCTGCTCTGTGGTGGGGACATCTACTGATTCTAATGGGAATCTAACTATCCTAGCAAGAGAGCACCAGCACATGTAAATAATTACTGCCCCACTGTTGACTCTACACTTCCACTATATCCATAATGGCTTACAAAGACAAAATATACATAGCTTGATCTTGGGTGGGAGGTGCAAAAGGGGCATTTTAAAATGCTGTAATGTACCTATAAGCTGAATCCTAAATAGTATAACAATTTCTAAAAAAATAGAATTAATTAAAACAATCAAAAGCTAAAATAAAGATAGCAGGACCTTTTGTACTTTAAATATAACAGAAATGCTCATCAAAAATAAATATTTTAAAGTAGTTTACATAAATGATCAGTTCTCACAATCTACAGGAAAGCAATTCATTTTTGGCAGATTAAACTTATGTCAACTGCAAGGTCTCCAAATACTGCTTACTTAGAATATGCTCTTTGCTGTGCAACGTCTGTGAAAGAAAGGCAATACTTAGCTGTGCTACCTTAGAATGGAAAGATCATCAGCTCTTCAGGACGTCACTCAGGTTCTTTGTATAAGCAGGTATATTGTCATAGGTATAATGACAGAGAGTAGTCCACCTATCAAATAGGCAATTTTGTATGTCTAGTTTAATATCTAACAAACATAGATTTTAAATTGAAGAGTCTGAAATCAATGCACCTTATGCAATAGTTCTTTGATACTACAAAAATACACTGAATACATCCAAATTTAGCCAAGAAGCTTATTCACAGTCATGGCCATGTTGAGACATAATGCATATGCTAAATCTTGTATAGCCTAAAACACTGGTTGCTAGTTAAAAATGTGCAGAGCAATTTATTGCCAGAGTATGCTTTACAGACTCAGTTTAAGAGCAAATGTTTTGAAAAAAAGTCTAAAAGCAACAACTCGAACTCTGGTCCCTGACTGTCCACAAATATTGTTCTTTTCAGATATATTGGATGCCAGCTTCTTTAACAACTAACACATTGTCAAATCAAGATATTCAAGAAAAGGCAGGCCACTTAAAAATATTAATAAATACATCACTGTATCATGAAAAGCTTAAGGTCACATTATCCATCTGAGACAATGATCTTATATCAACAAAGGAAATTAATCTAATAAAATGAGTCTTAGATTAAGGAATACAGGATTAATGGTAATACGTATAGTTTATTATCAAAATAATGAAGATGACATCAAAGAATGGGAATAACCCAACACCAGTATGCTGAACCTACAGAATCTCAAAAGATGAACCCAAAAAAGGCTGAAGGGTAAAATCCACACTTATTTAATGTTAGTGCTTTCGTACACACCAATAATATGCACTTCTTCAGACATTACATTTCCCAAGAATCAACTATTTTATAGATCACATACTAAATTGATTAATTCAATAATGACATAATTGATTCAATAATTGATTAAAACAAGTATTACATTAAATTAAATTAATAATAAAGACCAACCACTCTGAAGCCAAAATCTAAACCCAAAGTCTCAGTTTATTCAATACAATGTTCCAAACAACGCAAATTAGTACTCCAAAAGGACACAAGGTCAGGTCAAGCGCTTTCGTAATAAAAACTTCATCAGAACAATTAAAACTCAATTAATAACACCTTTTATATTAAATATCTCAATTGAATAACATAATAATTAAAAATTCTTACTTTGTAAAGTGACAGTGCTCCAATGCTAAAACCCACTCTATTTACAAAATATAATTTCATAAAACATAGTTAAAAAATTGAGAAGGGTGTGTAAAATATGAACTGCTTCTGAATCTATAAATATAATAAATAATAGTTCTAAATAAGAACTAAATGAAAACATTTGCCTATCAAAACTGTCAAAATTTCTAGGCCCTAAATTTTAGTTCGTGTTTTACACTAACATATTCATTCAAACCAGGGGGTTCACTAGTGTTTAATCTCAGCTGCCACCTTATCTCAGCCCTAAATAACTTATTGGTCCAATCACCCCCTCTGAAGTTCCTTCCTACAACTTCCAAAATACCAAACTTAAAAGAATGTGTAGGATGTAAATTAATGTGTATAGAAAGTGCGTTTTTCTCATCCTTCTTACTAATACTATACCAATGTTCGTATATCCTCCTACTTAATCTTCTCTCAGTTTTACCCACATAATAATGTCCACATTCTACACATATAGCTAAATAGACTAGAATAGAAGTTTGACAGTTTTGATAGGCAAATGTTTTCATTTAGTTCCTATTTAGAACTATTATTTATTATGTTATTCAATTGAGAGATTTAATATAAAAGGTGTTATTAATTGGGTTTTAATTGTTCTGATGAAGTTTTTATTACGAAAGCGCTTGACCTGACTTTGTGTCTTTTTGGAGTACTAATTTGTGTTGTTTGGAACATTGTATTGAATAAACTGAGACTTTGGGTTTAGATTTTGGCTTCAGAGTGGTTGGTCTTTATTATTGGTGTTTTTACCACTCGTATACCCTTTCATTTTATTAAATTAAATTCAGTTAAATTAAATCAAATTAAATTAGATAAGCACCATTTCATAAGAATCCAACCATAAAAAGCATAACATATCTAAAAATACATATACCAAGTCAAATGTACAGTTCTATTAACCCTATATATTATCTATCCAATGCTTTCACAGCAAACTCCTAAAGTACAAGCAATTGTGGACAGAAATCCTTTATTTTAGGGAATGTATTAAACTTAAATTGGTCCCTAAAGGTTTGAGACAATGAAAATACCCTTCCAGTCTCATCAAAAACTTGGATTTCCATTTGCATCTAATAGACATGTTTAATAGACAGGGACTTGAGTTCCTAGAACTACTAATAGTTATCTACGATAAACAGATGAGTGAACTGCAGGTTCATTTAGAAACACTGGATAATGAAATTAAAACGGATCCTGAAATTTGTAGATACGAGTACGATTTTTAAAGAATTTTTTCAAGCATTGACTCACTTATTTTCAAAATCACTGATACAAAGACACGTAAATTATGTAGGGATAAACTAGACTATGAGCAAAACAAAGCATATCCTGATCCTCCTCAATTAGTGAATAGACTTCCTTCTAATGCAGCAGTTACTAGGGTAACAGTAAACCAGGTTGAGTCACATCCTGATGACATCATCGATTCTGAGCTGGAGACAAATGACCATTTTCAAGTTGTCCGGCACAGAAAACGTATTAAGGTTAACCAACAATGCCAGCGTGAAGGGGACTGTAATACAGTAAATGCGAACCAGTCTAATGGCCAATGAAATAACAATGAGCAGGATTTTCGCCAGGTGGTCAACAACAATACCAACTGGGGATTTTACAAGAATCAGCATACCAACCAACAGAAGAAGAAGAATACCCGCCGCAAGAGGTAGTTCTAGATACGGTTGCTAATAGATTGACTATACATGAAAGTGATCAAGGGGACTTTAAAACATATAATTTTAGCTCAATACATGTTTCACAACCATTGATTAATTTTTTGGCTAAAGGTTTGAATTTTGTTCCTACTAGTAAAGCTAACATTGCTAAGACAATGTGCGATCTCAAATTCTATGTACGTAAACTTAATTTGAATGTGCTTTTTGGGGGTAATAACCCTATTATGAATAACGAAAGAGTTTCCAGTGTTTTTAACGCCCCTTTACAGGGTACCTTGGTACTATTTGAGAAAATCAATGAGATACAGTTTACATCTGTGATTACTAATCAGAATATGTCTCAGGGTCAAAGTCAAAACATTAACCAAGCAGAAAGAGAATTCTTAATGGATTTAAAAGTCCATAATATCCGAGTTATGCAACCCGATAAAGGGGGAGGTATTATTTTCATGAATCAAATGGAATATGATAGGAGAATGTATACTATGCTGTTAAGCACCAGTTATGAGAAAATATCATTGAATGAACAGAATCAGGCATATGCACATATTAGATGCCAATTCAGTGATCTTTTTATAGAAGGTCAGAAAAAAGCTCTCTGCAAGTAGGACCCAGGCGCAAGGCAGGAACCAATACAAGTAGACAAAATTACCAGAACCAAATACAGTGAACAGCATCAAATGAGGCTAATAAATTGAATACATAAGTTTTTTTATCATTTAAATGTAATAAACAACCCAGACCGGTTTCAGCCAACATGCTTTCCTCACTGGAAATGAAAGTAATAGCAACTTTGAAGTGACACACACACACACACACACACACACACACACACATATATATATATATATATATATATATATATATAGCATGAATCATCCAATAGGATTATTCCCAAAGTGATTTTCCCAATATTCAAATTGTTTCCTGTATGGAAAATAAAGAGAGAATAAAAAGTTATACAATAAAACAACCACATAGTTAATGACCATTGTAATTAGTAAAGTTAAAATAAAACATATAATATTATTATAAATGATTATTCAAACCAGGTGAAAACAAAGCACCCAGTGTGATGATCCAATACTTCTCTTTTTTGGTGAGAATTGAATGCCATCCTTGTTTATTGGATCTATCACCAAGAATTCTGTCAATAATGGTGAACTGGAATCTGGCTGAATTGCGTTTTATGCAGTGTCTAAATAGGGCACTGGTCTCCCTCTTGGTTTGTATGTCACTACGGTGCTCAGACATGCGTAATTGAAGTGGTCGTGATGTCTGTCCAACATAAAATGAACCACATGTGCACACTGCAAGGTACACCGCCCAATCACTATTACATATGCCAAAGAATTTCATATCAAAAATCCTATCAGTGTTTTTGCTGGTGAAGTGTTTCCATGTAAAAATAAATGGACATGATGAACAATGACCACAATGGTAGGTACCCCATAGTTTATCACCTGTCATGGTTAGTTGGTGGTGTATGGCTCCAGCCAAACTGACCCTCTTGAAATGTGAAAAAAATGACCCAAGTGTCCTACCTCTTCTGTATCCATACATTCATACATCACCAATCCAAGATATAAGCTCATCATTGGCAGTGAGAATGTTCCAATGTTTGGACATAACATTCCCGATTAGGTTTATGTTACGTCCAAATGTTGTGATAAACCGGATGGATTCATCTTGTTCAACCCGAGTCTTTTCACGGTATGTAAGAAGGGAGGTTCTGGTAGAGTTGAGAGCAACTTGTTGGGCACCCTGAATGTCTGGCTCCTTGTAACCCCTAGCTCTAAATCTGTTGGCCAGGTCCTGTTGGGATTCTTCAGAATCATTTTCTGAGAAACAGATTCTGCGAATCCTGAAGAATTGAGATTTGGGTATGTTTCGGATAATGTGGTTGGGGTGCATGCTCATTGCGTGTAGTAAGTTGTACTGGGGGTATTTATGAAATGTTTTACTTTGTAAGGTGACATCTGGATTCCGAGTTATGGTCACATTCAGAAAGTTAATCTCATTCTTATCATGGGTAGAAGTAAATTCAATACCCCATTTGTTCTGGTTGAGGTATAGTACAAATTCTGCCAAATATTCCTCATCCAAACGCCAAACCAACCAACAATCGTCCAAATACCTATGCCAAATGTCAAGTTCCTCAAGATATAAATTGTGTATAGAATCATAGATGAGATGCTCCTCAAAGTATCCCATAAATAAGTCTGCATATATGGGATCAAAAGATGCTCCCATATCAGTGCCCTTGAGCTGCCAGTAGCATTCTCCCTGAAAATAGAAAACATTTTCATTGAGAACATGCTCAGCCATACAGACCAAAAGTTTGTTGAAGCCTATGGGATAGAGTTGGGCTTTGTCTAACCAAAACTTAAAGGCTTCCAATCCAGCCCAATGTGGTATATTGGTGTATAGAGACTTGACATCCAGGGTGCAGAGTAGCCAGTCAGGTTCTAATTGGTTGTCAGTAATAATGTGTAGAAATTGTGTGGTGTCCTGTATTCTGGCACAAATCAGACTTAGTAGTGGTTTGAGATATAATGTGAGAAACTCAGATAGTGGTTCAGTCAATGAACCCATACCAGATACAATTGGTCTTCCAGGAGGTTTATTAAGGCATTTATGTAGCTTGGGTAACAGGTATAGTGTTTGTTTCTGTGGATCATGGACCGTGAGATGTGTCTTTACTGTGTCGGATATGATACCCTCGGAGACAGCCAGGTCCAAAAAGTTATCAATTTCCCACTTGAAATTAGAAGTGGGGTCAATAGGCATCTTCATGTAATGAGAAGGGTTGGAAAGATGTTCATTTCCCTCCCCCAGATAATAATCCGTGTCCATGATAACTATCGCCCCACCCTTGTCAGCCTGAGTAATGACAATGTTTTATTGTCCCTAAGCTGTTGCAGTGCCTGTTGTTCAGTATTAGTTAGATTGTGTTTCAAGGGTAAAAACTGATCCAACTTGAAGTGTATATCCCTAAGTACTGCTTGTTGAAAAACAGCTACATTACAGTTTATGTGTGGTACAACGTTAGATTTTTGAAATCTGAATTCATTAAATCTTTGAGAATCAGATCTACATCCAAAGAAAAGTTTGAGGTTAATCCTGCGGCAAAAATCATTAATGTCATTAACTATGTAAGATTCAACGACAAAAAACCCAGGAACAAAATTCAAACCTTTATTCAAAAGTTTACTTTGGTCCTCTGTTAAAACAGTTTGAGAAATATTCAAAATATTACCATCTATTTTCTCATAAGTGTTTGTATAAGACCCTCGAATTTGTCTATCTTTGTACCTTCTATGCTTTCTCCCACTCCTCCTCCTAATATGTTTGAAGGGTGGATCTGGTTCTTAGATTTCTTGGAAACCAGGGATTCCCCAGTGTTAGTCCCTTCAGTGTCTGTAGTGGAGGAATCATCCGCTGATGTACTGCTGTATGTGTGAGATCCCTTCAATATGGATCTGGGTCTTTTTTTTAAATTCCTACCAGGGTTCTGTCTGGTATCCATAAACCTAACATTTTTGTTAGTGTCAAAAGGTCGTCCCCTTTGATAATCGGTTAAGTCTCTATTGAATTTTTTTGATTTTTTTTTTTGTCTTTAATTTGTTTTTCAAACACCAGCAGTTCTTTTGACAGCTTATTGAGGCATATAGAAAATTGTGAGTGTCCCTCATAAACTTTGACTTCCCCACACAGGTCACCAACCTCTTTAATGTTGGTTTCGATAGTTCATTCATAATATGAACTTAATATTCGAACAAAGTTCATAGATGCCTGTTGTTGGGCTAGATACCATTCATTGGTCAAGGTTTCATCAATATTACTTACTAGAGGGTGAGTTTTAATTCTCAAACCCCTGGAGGTTATTTCCTTGTTCATATAGGCTTTAAAGAGCCTCAAATGCCATATGTTTGATCTCAAACTTTTTATACGTTTACTAAGTTTATGAGAAGCACTGTTGCAGCCATCAACTGGATCTGTTCGTTGTGGAATACCATCCTCATTTGGTATACCAAAGACACCAATGTCATTTTTGTCAGGACAAAGCCCTTGAAGTATTGTTTCTAGATCTGTGACAATAAGCTGTAGAGTGATGGGTCTTTTCAGATCACAGAAAAATATGGTTATTTTTAGGAGCAAGTCAGAAGAATGGTATATGCTGTAAGTTGTCAAAAGTACTGGGCAAAATAGCCCTATATATCCAGTCTAATAAAATAAACTGACTTATCAGAGAGGCAGTCCTAGTACCTACCAAAAATGATGCCAGTAAATCTGGTTATATGTAGTAGTGACCAATAAACTATGGCCACAAGCTGATACGAATGGAGAATACAATTCGCTAAAGTAGTTGGCTTCAACTAAAATCCTGATAGGAAATTATAAATGTGCAAGCATAGGTGGTTGGAGTGTTCTTGATGAACTGGTGGTTCAACATCATATAATAAACATATTAATGATTTGAAGAACTTTAAGATGTTGTAATTAATACCAAAGAATAGTTTCAAAAGGCTTATTGTTATTATGTTTAAAAAAACTGTTTAATGTATTCTGCATTTGGAAAAGCTAGGTGTGGTGTCTCATCAAGGTAAAATTAAACCTTATAATTATTAAGAAGTTCTTGGAATGTTCTGATGGGTACTACAATCTAGTTCCAAAATGCTGGTATTATTCAGTCCTAATATAGATGTGGTCAATTTGGCCTATAAAGGTTACTCAAACTAAGTGGGTACCAGAGTTTGGCAATAACCACCAACCTAGAGCAGGGTGATAAGTATTATTCATGTGGTGATCCAAAGGTGTAAACATTCATATACAATCATCAAGCATTAAATAGAGAAACCAACATGTTGTCCAACCTGTGAAACAATATTGCAAGTTAGCTCAGTGTTAGTCAGTCCGGTTCTGGTGGTATCTATTCTGATCTCGAACTATCAAAACAATCTGTCACTTTATGTCTAATTTGACCAATCTCTTAATCACACAATGGTAGTGAATGTGTGTAAGCCAATCATAACAGTATAAACATGCAGCTTAAAAGTACATGAAATGATGGTTCTTATATGTTGAGTAACTGTAGAAGCTATTAAATACAATTATAACATTCCACATTTGTATAAAGCCCAACATTTTAAATGATGGTTCTTATATATTAATTAACTATAGAGGCTACTGAATGTAGTTATAACATTCCACATCTGTATAAAGTCCAACAGTTGTCCCACTGATGAGAAACCAAGTTATATCCCAGCTTTGTTTCAAACACGATGTTGCCACATCCAGTTCCATGCAGCAATGGCCCCAAAGTTCTTAATTTAGTATTTGGAGTCCGACATAAACCCCAAGATATATATCTGGTTTATCAAAACCATATAGATAGTAACAACAATGTCCATAATAAGTTGAGTTCTCTACAGTTGCTCAACATATAAGAACCACCATTTCATGTACTTTTAAGCTGCATGTTTATACTGTTATGATTGGCTTACACACATTCAATACCACTGTCTGATTAAGAGATTGGTCAAATTAGACATAAAGTGACAGATTGTTATGATAGTTCGAGATCAGAATAGATACCACCAGAACCGGACTGACTAACACTGAGCTAACTTGCAATATTGTTTCACAGGTTGGACAACATATCGGTTTCTCTATTTCATGCTTGATGATTGTATATGAATGTTTACACCTTTGGATTACCACATGAATAATACTTATCACCCTGCTCTAGGTTGGTGGTTATTGCCATACTCTGGTACCCACTTAGTTGAGTAACCTTTATAGGCCAAATTGACCACATCTATATAAGGACTGAATAATACCAGCATTTTGGAACTAGATTGTAGTACCGATCAGAACGTTCCAAGAACTTCTTAATAATTATAAGGTTTAATTTTACCTTGATGAGACACCACACCTAGCATTTCCAAATGCAGAATACATGAAACAGTTTTTTAAACATAACAACAACAATAAGCCTTTTGGAACTATTCTTTGGTATTAATTAGAACATCTTAAAGTTCTTCAAATCATTAATATGTTATTATATGATGTTGAACCACCAATTCATCAAGAACTCTCCAATCACCTATGCTTGCACATTTATAATTTCCTGTCAGGATTCTAGCTGAAGCCAACTACTTTAGCAAATTGTATTCTCCATTCGTATCAGTTCGTGGTCATAGTTTGTTGATCACTACTATATATAACCAGATTTACTGGCACCATTTTTGGTAGGTACTAGGACTGCCTCTCTGATAAGTCAGTTTATTTTTGGATATATAGGGCTATTTTGCCCAGTACGTTTGACAGCTTACAGCATATACCATTTTTCTGACTTGCCCCTACAAATAACCACATTTTTCTGCAATCTGAAAAGACCCATCACTCTACAGCTTATTGTCATGGATCTAGAAACAATACTTCAAGGGCTTTGTCCTGACAAAAATTACATTGGTGTCTTTGGTATACCAAATGAGGATGGTATTCCACAACGAACAGATCCAGTTGACGGCTGCAACAGTGCTTCTCATAAACTTAGTAAAAGTATGAAAAGTTTGAGATCACACATATTGCATTTGAGGCTCTTTAAAGCCTATATGAACAAGGAAATAACCCCTAGGGGTTTGAGAATTAAAACTCAACCTCTAGTAAGTAAAATTGATGAAACCTTGACCAATGAATGGTATCTAGCCCAACAACAGGCATCTATAAACTTTGTTTGAATATTAAATTCATATTATGAACGAACTATCGAAACTAACATTAAAGAGGTTGGTGACCTGTGTGGGGAAGTCAAAGTTTACGAGGGACACTCACAATTTTCTATATGCCTCAATAAGCTGTTAAAAGAACTGCTGGTGTTTGGAAAACAAATTAAGGACAAAAAATCAAAAAATTCAATAGAGACTTAACCGATTATCAAAGGGGACGACCTTTTGACACTACCAAATATGTTAGATTTATGGATACCAGACAGAACCCTGGTAGGAATTAAAAAAAAAGACACATATCCATATTGAAGGGGTCTCATACATACAGCAGTACATCAGCGGATGATTCCTCCACTACAGACACTGAAGGGACTAATACTGGGGAATCCCCGGTTTCCAAGAAATCTAAGAACCAGATCCACCCTTTAAACATATTAGGAGGAGGGGTGGGAGAAAGCATAGAAGGTACAAAGATAGGCACAATCGAGGGTCTTATACAAACACTTTTGAGACAATAGATGGCAATATTTTGAATATTCCTCAAACTGTTTTAACAGAGGACCAAAAGAAACTTTTGAATAAAGGTTTGAATTTTGTTCCTGGATTTTTTGTCGATGAATCTGACATAGTTAATGACATTGACGATGTTTTACGCAGGATTAACCTCAAACATTTCTTTGGGTCTAGATCTGATTCTTAAAGATTTAATGAATTCAAATTTCACAAATCTAACTTTGTACCACCCATGAACCATGATGTAGCTGTTTTTCAACAAGCAGTATTTAGGGATATACACTTCAAGTTGAATCAGGTTTCGCCCTTGAAACACAATCTAACTAATACTGAACAACAGGCACTACAACAGCTTAGGGACAATAAAAAATTGTCATTACTCAGGCTGACAAGGGTGGGGCGATAGTTATTGTGGACACGGATTATTATCTGGGGAGGGAAATGGACAACTTTCCAACCCTTCCCATTACATGAAGATGCCTATTGACCCCACTCCTAATTTCAAGCGGGAAATTGATAACTTTTTGAACCTGGCTGTCTCTGAGGGTATCATATCCAACACAGTGAAGACACATCTCACGGTCCATGATCCACAGAAACAAACACTATACATGTTATCCAAGATACATAAATGCCTTAATAAACCTACTGGAAGACAAATTGTATCTGGTATGGGTTCATTGACTGAACCACTATCTGAGTTCCTCACATTTTATCTCAAGCCACTACTAAGCCTGATTCATGCCAGAATACAGGACACCACACAATTTCTACACATTATTGCTGACAACCAACTAGAAATAGAAGTTATGTCCTTACCATAACGTTCCATGTGGAGTGTTCATCTCGCCTTTGTTCTTACACATGGGTTCGGAGCCGATCCTCGGCTCCGTGTCGGCCGCTTGCAAGCTCTGCATCGAGAAGAAGCTCGAGATCACCTAATACCCACAATCCCCCTCTGCCTTTACCTCAGATCTAGTTTGCAAGCAAACCAGCCATAGAGAGCACACACACATACCAAAAATTTACATAATGATAGGATCATCTATATACATATATACATATATATATATATATATATATATATATATATATATATATATATACACAAGTGTATCATACAATACAACTATTGCAACTGCAGAAGGAGAATACTCCAGACCAGGCACCAAATCGAACGTTCTTCCTAAGGGAGGGAAGGGTGAGAGTGTAAGAACAAAGGCGAGATGAACACTCCACATGGAACGTTATGGTAAGGACATAACTTCTATATGTGAGAGTGTTCAATCTCGCCTTTGTTCTTACACATGGGTAGCGTCCCTAGCTCCATGATCCTGAGGAACTCACGGGAGAACGTTCTTGAGCACAGTGGAACCAAAGGTTGCCCTATCCCTAGAAACCCTGTCCACTTTGTAATGAGAGATAAATGTATGTGGTTTAGCCCAAGTAGCAGCCGCACAAATCGTGTCTAATGGTGGCGAGCTGCGTGAGCTAAGGATGTAGACACTGATCTCGTAGAATGTCCTTTAGGTTTGACCGATAAGGTTTGATTAGAAGCCTCATAAACGTATGTGATACAATCAGTTAGCCATTTGGAAAGAGTTCGTTTCGTAACTGCTACACCCTTCCTGCTGTCAGCAAAGGCTACAAACAGTTGATCAGATTTCCTGTGATCTTTTGTTCTATCCAAATAAAATCTGAGTTGTCTATGGACATCCAGTTTGTGCAACATATACTCTAATTTATTAGAGTGATTTTTGAAGAAGGTGGGTAATTCAATGGACTGATTAATATTATTAGTAGAGCAAACTTTGGGGAGAAAGGATGGATTAGTGCGAAGGGATACTCTGTCATAGTGGAAAATTAAATAAGGGTGTTTAATAGAAAGAGCCTGAAGCTCAGACACTCGCCTAGCGGATGTAATGGCCACCAGGAATAGAGTTTTCCACGATAAAAATTTCAATGGGCAAACTGAGGCTGGTTCAAAGGGGGGCAACATCAATTTAGAAAGTAAGAGGTTCAGATTCCACGGTGATGTAGGAATTCTAACTGGTGGTCTGATATGAAAAGATCCTTTTAAAAAAGCTTTACAAAGTCTGTGAGCCATAATAGGCGCACCACATTCTTCCACATGAAAGTTAGAAATGGCAGCCAATTGCACTCTTAAAGTAGCAGGAGAAGCTCCTTCATGAAACAATTCTGTCAAAAACTCCAAGATCTTGTTCAACAGAGCTATAACAGGGTCCAAAAGATGTGAATTAGCCCAGAAGACGAAATGTTTCCATTTACTGGCGTAGGTTTTTGTAGTGGAAGCTTTATGAGAAGCCACTAAAATATTCTGAACCGCCGGTGTAAGGGAATCAGACCTGGCTAGAAAGGGAAGCGGAGCAGCCAAGCTGCTAGATGGAGTGATTCGAGAGATGGGTGAGGAACTCCTGACGAGTGAGTCAGTAGATCTGGCTCTGGGTCCAGCATCCAAGGTCCCCGAATGCGGTGATGCAATAGAAAGGGGAACCAAATTTGACAAGGCCAGAATGGGGCAATGAGGATTATTGTCCTCTGAAGGTTGTTGGCTTTCTGCAGAAACTTTGCAATCAGGGGAAAAGGAGGAAAAGCATACAGGAGACCCGGGGGCCAATCGTGCACCAGCGCGTCCCTGGGGACTTCCCCTGGAGGGGGTAATAGGGCAAAGTAGCTCCTGCATTTGGCGTTCATTGAAGACGCAAACAGATCGCAGGAAGGCTGGCCACACTTGCGAAATATCATGTTCGCAATTGATTGTTTGAGGGACCACTCGTGAGGCAACAGTATTGCTCTGCTCAGCCTGTCGGTTATGACGTTGGATGACCCCGGGATGTGCGTTGCGATCAGAAAGCGACCCGTGGACTCCGCCCATTGCCAAATTCTCATGGCCTCTGCATAGTTGATAAGACCTGGTTCCCCCTTGCTTGTTTATGTACCAGACTACGGACATGTTGTCTGTCTGAACTGCAATAGTCCCTAGAGGAAGAAGGGGAGCAAAGTGTTGCAACGCTAAAAACACTGCCCTCAACTCCAGAACATTGATGTGCAGATTGTACTCCAGATTGGTCCATTCGCCTTGGACTGTCTGTCCCTGAAAGATGCCCCCCCACCCTATCAGGGAAGCATCCGTGGTTATCGTCGCTGACGGTGTGGGTAGCACAAATGGTCTTCCGCTGGAAAGGTTGCAAGTCTGAAGCCACCAAGTTAGGTGTGATTTGCATGTGTTTGTTATCAGAATTTCGTGTGTCAGAGGTAGCTGTTGGAATGACCATTGTGCAAACAGTAGCCATTGTAGAACTCTCATGTGCAGTCTTCCCAATGGTATCGCAATGAGAGAAGCTGCCATGAGACCCAAGACCTTCAGAACCAGCTTTGCCGGGGATTTTTTGGACGACAGAAGGAGAGAAATGTTGTTTTGAAGTGCGACTATCTCTGTAGGAAGCCTTAGAACCAAATGATGCGTATCTAATTCCACTCCTATGAATAAGATATGCTGTGATGGCTGTAGTAAAGATTTTTCGAAATTTACGGAAATTCCTAGATGAATACAAAGTTGTAGGGTGTAATCCCTGGCCTGTATCAGTTGACGCCTGGTGGTGGCAGACAGGAGCCAGTCGTCCAGATACGGAAACACCTGGAATCCTAGGCGCCTCAGATGAGACGCTACCACTGCCATGCATTTGGTGAAAACCCTGGGGGCTGAGGTCAGACCAAAGGGCAGGGCCCAAAACTGGTAGTGACTGGCTCCCAGCCGGAAGCGCAAGTGATCCCTGGACGCCCTGGCCATTTTGATGTGGTAGTATGCGTCCTTCAGATCTATTGAGCACATCCAGTCGTCCTTCTGTAGGAATGGAAGGATCGATTGAAGCATGACCATTCGGAACTTTTCCTTCATGACAAAGGTGTTGAGGTTGCTTAGGTCCAGAATCGGCCTCCAGTCCCCTGTCTTCTTTGGAACTAAAAAGAACCTTGAGTAAGTCCTGAATCCTATTTGGTCCACTGGGACTGGTTGGATGACTCTTTTTTCTAGCAGCTTTGAAATTTCTATAGCTGCTGGGTCTCGCAGATGGGGCGGTACATCTGGGAGTTTTTTCTTTGGAATGGGGGTGGATAGGAATGGTATTTTGTAACCTCTGGTAACAACGCTTTTTACCCAGTTGTCTGTAGTAAAGTTTTGCCAGGCCTGAGGGTATAAAGCTAAGCGACCCCCGACTGCCTCCAGAGCAGGACAGTCGGGCCTCCTCTCAGGAGTGCTGGAAAGGTTTACCAGGGGGGGTATCCCTGTCACCTTGGTTTTACGGACCCTCTGCCACCAGGGTGGCGTCTTCCACCTCTGCCCCCTCCTCTGCCTCTAGAGGGGGCATCACCCTGTGTGCCTGGGAAAGATCCTTGGGGTTTTCGAAACCACATTTTCCCACCACGTTGCCCTTTGGGGTACGGTCTGGAAGGGGTGGAAAAATGGACTCCGACAGCAGACAGAGTCTTTCCCTCCTGTTCACACCGGGTAAGGGTCTCCTTTACTTTAGGGCCAAAAAGTGTGGCACCATCAAATGGGGCGTTAGTAAAGGAAGACTTGAAGGCTTCCGCAAATGAACATAAGCGCATCCAGGATTGCCTACGAAGAGCAATCGCTGAAGCCGCTGCCCTACTCGATCCTTCGGCTGCGTATGATATCAGCCTCATGGATGAGTTAACAATGGATGTAAGGGTATTTAGATGTGCCGAAACTTTCTCTGAGACCGCAGCATCTGTAGTACCCTGGAGGGTATCTCCCAACTCTTTGACTAGATCCCTCTGTAAGCGTGTAAAATGAGTCAAATAGTTCAGGGACCACATAGAAAAAGCCGCTGAACTAAAAATGCGCTTCCTGTATCTGTCCATAGTCCTAGAATCTCTGTTAGGTGGATGGACAGATGAGGAAGATTCCGACATCTCCTTTTTCATGGCCGCTGCCACCACCATGGCGTCCACTGGAACTCCTTTAGTGAGGTAAGCCTTGTCTTGGGGTGCAGTGATGTACTTATTAGGCTTCCTAGGGACCGGTTCCACCATGTCAGGTGTCTCCCACGCCCTTCGAGCAATCAACTCCATTAACCTCATCGAAGGGCGGAGTGACCCAGGAGGAGGAAGGGCGAGCACCAAATGCCTTCAGCAAGACTGACTCATCCTCAGAAGGGGGGAGGGACTGCCAATCACCTCTCTGCTTCAAGATCTCCAAGATGTCAGAAAAGGAGACATCTTCTGAAGGTGACTTTGGGGACCCTTCTGACTCATCCAAGTCAGTATCGGATGTTAAAGATTCTTGTGGAGAATCTAAGTGTCTCCTCTTACACAATCTTTTCCTAGGGACCTCTTCGGGAGCATCCGAAGAAGCCTCCGAGGAAGAGGGGGTACCCTCCAGGGGTGGCTGAGACACCGGTGCTCGACGCTTGGATGTGGCCGTTGGTGCAGAGGAAGATAACGGTCCTTTATGGGGAGGAGAGGCTGCTTCTACTGATGTGGTTGTCTGGGTAGACAACACCTTCCTCATGAGATCGAAGGCCCCCGGGTCCTGAGTCGAGGAATCTCCCGGTTCCGAAGAAATGGGAAGAATCCCCGAGACAGGCACCGAAGGCATCGACCCCGAGGACGGAGCCGAATCGATCCGCGCCGAGGCCCCGAGAGGAAGAGTCGGAACCGAAACGTCGGTTCGACTCTCGGCCCCGGAACCAAGGACAGATCGTCGGCTCCGAGACTCCGGTACCGGATCCGACGGAGTCGAGGTGAAAGGAGCAGACCGAGAAAAGGACGGTTCTGGCCCCGAGGGCTCCACAATCAGTAGATCAACCTCTTCCGGCTCCAAAGACTGGACAGGTCTCGGAGGAGGAAGGGATGGAGATAATGGGAGGCCTTCAAGTTTCGACACCAACTGGGTGGAAACCGAGATAAGTTTGGATAGGGCCGAATGTTCCAATAACTTCTGCACCACACGGTCCACATCGATATCGGAGAGCTTAGAAGAACGGGTCGAAGGAAACGAAGACGGAGCCGACCTCAATAGTGTCGAGGGAGGGAGCTCCATCACCGGTTCCAAGACTCGAGGCTCGGAAACTGACAACAGTTGAACACTTGGCCCCGAAGTCTGTGGAACCGGTGATCTAACTTTAGTCGAAGAGCTCGGAGCCGATGACTTGGGCTCCGACGTCTTCGATTCCTTCGAGGACTTGGATGCCTGGTCAGAAGCATCCAGAGCCTCCTGAAAGGAAGGTTTTAATAAACCCCTGTCCATTAGTTTCCTGCGCCTATCTGTCATGACCCTCCCACTGAAAGAATGACAAATAGAGCAGTCTTCTTGCAGATGGAGAGGGCCAAGACAGTAGACACAGGAACTATGATTGTCAGTTAGTGACATTTTTTGCCCACATTGGCAACGCTTGAACCCTGATTTGGCCTTTTCAGACATGTCAAACTAAGTAGAAAAATAGTCAAATCCAGAAAAAAAAGTCAAGTCCGGTAAAATTGTCAAATCCAGTAGTGAAAGTCAATCCGGTTGTCAAATCCAATAAGGGGTGGTAGGCCCCGAAGAGAAACTCTGACTAAGTTTAATAACTTAACGGTACAGAGATTCCCTTATATATTACCACACTCACACAAAATATTACTAAACAGCTTATAACTCTAAGTACCAAGAAAAATTACAAGAATAAAATTCTAAATCTTATCTCAGGTGCTCGAGCTCGACCCAGTAATGCGAACGCTGCAGCGGCAAACTAGATCTGAGGTAAAGGCAGAGGGGGATTGTGGGTATTAGGTGATCTCGAGCTTCTTCTCGATGCAGAGCTTGCAAGCGGCCGACACGGAGCCGAGGATCGGCTCCGAACCCATGTGTAAGAACAAAGGCGAGATTGAACACTCTCACATCCTGACTGGCTACTCTGAACCCTGGATGTCAAGGCTCTATACACCAATATACCACATTGGGCTGGATTGGAAGCCCATAAGTTTTGGTTAGACAAAGCCCAGCTCTATCCCATAGGCTTCAACACACTTTTGGTCTGTATGGCTGAGCATGTTCTCAATAAAAATGTTGTCTATTTTCAGGGAGAATGCTACTGGCAGCTCAAGGGCACTGCTATGGGAGCATCTTTTGCTCCCGTATATGCAGACTTATTAATGGGATACATTGAGGAGCATCTCATCTATGATTCTACACACAATCTATATCTTTTGGAACTTGACATTTGGTGTAAGTATTTGGATGATTGTTGGTTGGTTTGGCGTTCGGATGAGGAATAGTTGGCAGAATTTGTACTATACCTCAACCAGAACAAATGGGGTATTGAATTTACTTCTACCCATGATAAGAATGAGATCAATTTTCTGGATGTGACCATAATTTGGAATCCAGATGATACCTTACAAAGTAAAACATTTTGTAAATACCCCCAATACAACAACTTACTACATGCAACAAGCATGCACCCCAACCCCATCATCCGAAACATAACCAAATCTCAATTCCTCAGGATTCGCAGAATCTGTTCCTCCAAAAATGATTATGAAGAATCCCAACAGGATCTAGCCAACAGATTTAGAGCTAGGGGTTACAAGGAGCCAGACATCCAGGGTGCCCAACAAGTTGCTCTCAACTCCACCAGAACCTCCCTTCTTACATACCGTGAAAAGACTCAGATTGAACAGGATGAATCCATCTGGTTCATCACAACATTTGGATGTAACATAAACCTAATCAGGAAAGTTATGTCCAAACATTGGAACATTCTCACTGCCAATGATAAGCTTACACCTTGGATTGGTGATGTATGCTAGTATGGATACAGAAGAGGTAGGACACTTGGGTCATTTTTTTCACACTTCAAGAGGGTCAGTTTGGCTGGAGCCATACACCACCAACTAACCATGACAGGTGATAAACTATGGGGTACCTACCACTGTGGTCATTGTTCATCATGTCCATTTATTTTTACATCAAAACACTTCACCAGCAAAAACATGATAGGATTTTTGATATGAAATTTTTTGGCAATTGCAATAGTGATTGGGTGGTGTACCTTGCAACGTGTACATGTGGTTCATTTTATGTTGGAGAGATATCACGACCACTTCGATTACACATGTCTGAGCACTGTAGTGACATATGCACCAAGAGGGAGACCAATGCCCTATTTAGACACTGCATACAACACAATTCAGCCAGATTCCAGTTCACCATTATTGACAGAATTCTTGGTGATAGATCCAATAAACAAGGATGACATTCAATTCTCACCAAAAAAGAGAAGTATTGGATCATTAAACTGCATACTTTGTTTTCACCTGGTTTGAATGATCATTTATAATAATATTATATGTTTTATTTTAACTTTACTAATTACAATGGTCATTAACTATGTGGTTGTTTTATTGTATAACTTTTTATTCTCTCTTTATTTTCCATACAGGAAAGAATATGAATGTTGGGAAGATCACTTTGGGAAGAATCCTATTGGATGATTCATGCTATATATACATATATATATATATATATATATATATATATCTATATATATATATATATATATATATATATATATATATATATATATATATATATATATCACTCTCCAAACCGACAAAACCTTACCAACCAGGTAAAATAAAGTTTAGAATGGCCCAACCGCTTGAATACAAAAGTTTATTGTGCCTTCTTCAAATACGAAACTGCACGTTCCACACAAATAAGAAAATAAGCACCAAATAAATCCACAACGAACCAAGTTGAACTCTATATAAATTTTTTTTAAAAACATGTCACTTAATATTTGCATGGTTTCAAAATCTTGCTTTCATTCTTATCAAATCCAATGTAATGCTCCCTATTAACTTAAGACTACAATGTGACTCCCATTCTTATTACCTCAACCATATATATAACTTACCAAAATCATTTTGTATTGTATAAAACTTTAAAAAGTTATTAAATGTATATCTCATTTTAATCTACTCTAACTGTATGTATACTTATTAATAAATATACAATATATAAATAGATATGTGTATCAATCATAATATTTGTAAATAAATATAACTGACCTTATAAATATTAAAAATATTGACATAGCGTATACTTATATATTGTAATATAAAAACTGTAGCAATGTTGGCAAAACCACAAATAGACTACCCCTCTTGTATTGCAATTGAAATGTCCTGGTGAAATGATGTTAACCTTTCTTGATTTCAACTATAAGCCTTTGCTGTTAGCCATTAAGGGGCATTGCTTGCAAGACTTACATCCAAATGTCCCTAACTTCAATTGTGAATTAATAGTTTTTTTAATTTGATTCATCTCCAGTAAGTCTTTTAAATTTTTATCCCTTCTCCTTACAAAATTAGGTTTCTCAGGGATCATTTTGTTGATTTCCTCATTCTTAGCCAACACAGGCCAATATTTACAAATGGTATTCTCTGTCTCTCTGCTGTTCAAATTGTATGTGTAAAGAAAAGCACTTCCTTTCTCTCCATATTGATTACTTTTACTGTTATCTAGTTTGTTACAAGGGCCTTCTCCTAATAATGGGGCATATTGGTCTTTCCTTTTAAGCGAAATCTCTTCTACTAAATTATTAAATAACTCTGCTGGATAATCTTTTTCAAGAAACAATGTTCTAAGAACTTCTATTTCTTTAAAAAATAAGTTGTCTTCACTGCACATATGAGAAGCCCTAATAATTTGACCCTTAACAATTCCTTTCTTTTGGGACAATGGGTGATTACTTGTAAAATGTAAGAACATGTTAGAGTGACTTTCCTTTCTAAATATACTACTCTGGAATTTGTCCTTTTCTAAATTTTTTTCCAACTTGCCATCCAAGTAGTTTAAATGCTGAGGATTTATTGAATAGGTAAATCTCAAAAAATCGGTTGTGGAGCCAATGTAGTCAATAAAATTCTCTAAATCTCTGATGTCACCTCTCCACAAAATACAGATATCATCTAGATATCATTGGTAGTGAACAATGTAGTTAGCCCATTTGGAGGCAAACACATATTTAGATTCCCAGTAATGGAGAACTGTATTAGCATATGCAGATGTGCATGGAGTGCCCATGGCTACTCCTCTTTTCTGCTTAAAAAGCTCTCCATTAAAGGAGATAAAATTGTTCGTCAATATTGTGTCCATGAGTTAAACCCTACCATGTTGGCACTAAAACTCTTTGCCTGCGTAATTACTTCATTAAACCATTCTAGACCTCTGTCATGTGGAATGCTGGGGAACAATTCAATTATATCTATTGTTACCATAACTCTAGTTTCTGTGAAGTACTCTTTTTTTATGTTTCTTAAAAATTCCCATGAGTCTTTGCACAGATATGGAAATGATGGCACCAGTTTTTTCATCGTGGTATCTATAAACTTCCCTAGTGGTTCCGTAATGCCTTTGGCCCCAGCCACTATAGGTCTAAAACATAATGGGTTCAGTCCTTTGTGGACTTTCGGGATCCCAAACATTACTGGTGTTAATGGTTTAGGTACTAATAGATAGTTATATAGCTGTTCATTGATTGCTCCCTGCATAAGGTGGTCTTCCAACATAAACTTGATCTTAGCATAGGCTATATTTCGTTCATTAAGCGACACTTCACTATACTGCTGAGTGTCGTGTAATAATGTGTGCAGAATAGCCTCATATTCATGTCTGTACATAAGTACCACACCCCCCCCCCTTATCAGTTTTCATGACCCTAATTCCTTCAGTTCTCAACAACCTAATCAGGTCAAATGCTCCACTAGATAGATTTCTGGGGTGTGCTGGGCCTTTATTTTCATTAATATTCCTAAGATCAGTTTCAACTAATTCTTCAAAGATTTTCAACATTGAATGAAGTGGGGGATTGAAAGTACTTGATCTCTGAAACAAACATGGCTTATAACTACAATCTTTAAAATATAGACCTAAATTAAGTTGTCTCATAAACAATTATATATATATGTGTGTGTATGTGTGTGTGTGTGTGTCACTTCAAAGTTGCTATTACTTTCATTCCCAGTGAGGAAAGCCTGTTGGCTGAAACCGGTCTGGGTTGTTTATTACATTTAAATAATAAAAAACTTATGTATTCAATTTATTAGCCTCATTTGATGCTTTTCACTGTATTTGGTGCTGGCATCTTTTTATAGAAGCCATGATTTCAATTGATACATACCAATATTTGAGCTTTCCAGCACCATATATTCCAGTTATCTTTGGAACACCTAAAATCCATAAGAACTTGAACAACCCCCCGTTTCAACCTATTATTGGTGGACGTAAATCCATCACTTATGCTTGTGCTAAATGGGTGGATTCAAGGCTAAAATTACCCTTACAGACAGAGAAACAAATATGTCGAGATTCCTGGGCCTTTTTGGATAACCTTAATAGTTTACCATATGATCCCTCTTATAATTTTCTTACTGTGGACATAAAAGATCTCTACACAGTCATACCTCAGGATGTAGGCTTGGAATGGGTGCGTGAGTTCCTTCTTGTGAAACATGTTGATGGACAAGATATTGATCACATAGTCACGTTGTTAGATATCATTTTAAATAATAATTTTTTTTTTTATGTTTAAGGGTGAATATTTTTTACAAAACTCAGGAGTTGCAATGGGGTCCCCATGTGGGGGAAGCTTTGCTAATGCCATAATGGCATTTTGGGAAAGAACATTCTTTCTTCCTAACCAACTTTTTAAAGATAAAGTGGCTTGGTATACAAGATACCAAGACGATATGTTCTTTATTCTTAAGGATGAAGAAAATGTAGCAACCCAGTTAACTGAAGTCATGACTAGCTTCACTAACTTTTTGGCATTTACTTATCAATTTAATAGCGAGACAATCAATTTCTTGGACATCAAATTTTATAAAGACCGACAATATAATAGATATGGATCACAAATATATAGGAAGCCCACATATTCCAACTGTTTTTTTTTACATTTTTCTAGCAATCACCCTTACTACCAAAAAAAAGCGGTAGTCAAGGGGCAGTTGGTTAGGGCATCCAAAATGATCTCTAATGAACATGAATTCCTTAGGGAATGTGATATTTTAAAAAATATGTTCACTAATAGAGCATATCCAGCTAGGCTCATTGATAATTTAATTTTGGAAGTTAAAGCGAAGAGAAGGTCAGGTCATTTCAAGCCTATTTTATCTAAGGGCTATGTTACAGAGGGACCTTCCTCTCCTTGTCTAGTAGATACCACAGGGTTTGAGGATTCTATGGATAGAAATTCACCAAGAAATTATGTTGTTAGTTTTCTAAAAGATAATTCTATTAATGCTGTGGATCTTAGAAACATTTTAATGAACAATTGGGAACTCATTTTAGAGGATCACACTTTAGCAAATGTAATAGGAACAAGACCCCTAGTTACTTACAGAGAAGGGCTTAATTTAAAGGCCCTTTTAAAGCTTCAAAAACCACATATAATCATCTTTGGGGCATGCATAAATGAGGACGATGCCATTATTGTAAGTATATATTGACAGGAACACATGTTCACATTAGGGGGACTAAATATAATATAAAAGGGAAATTCACTTGTGACAGCGAAGGTGTGGTCTACCTGGCTTCCTGCCACCAATGCCCAGCCTTTTATCTGAGCAAGATGGAAGTCAGTTCAAGCAGCGTATATATGACCATTTATATAGCATAAGTAAGAATGCTAATTCTAATGCCTTGCTAGACACATAGCTGAATTTCAGTCACATAATTTCCAGTTTACTATTCTAGAACAAGTCATCAAGAATATAAGAGATGGTGCTTGGGAAATGAATTCGGAAGAAAGAAAATTAAAATGGCAAATTCAAACCAATGCACATATTTATCCTGGATTAAATGAGACCTGTTCTATCAAATGTCTTTTAAAATTGAAAGCATTGGATAGATAATATATAGAGTTAATAGAACTGTGCATTTGACTTGGTATATCTATTTTTAGGTATATTATGCTTTTTATGGTTGGATTCTTATGAAATGGTGCTTATCTAATTTAATTTGATTTAATTTAACTTAATTTAATTTAATGTGATACTTGTTTTAATCAATTATTGAATCAATTATGTCATCATTGAATTGATCAATTTTGTATGTGAGCTATAAAATAGTTGATTCTTGGGAAACGTAATGTCTGAAGAAGTGCATATTATTGGTGTGTACGAAAATGCTAACATTAAACGAGTGTGGATTTTACCCTTCAGCCTCTTTTTTGGGTTCATTAGTTGAAGTGTGTGTTTATTTTCATGAAGAATCTCAAAAGAGACAAACATTGATCTGAGAACTGTGACGTCTTCATCCTTGTGAGATTTTGGGCTTCATACTCACAGATTGTGATTGTAATACATAAAGCTAAGGATGTGCACAGAATACTAAACATAAAGATTCACCATAATAACCCATATGTACCATACTATAATTTGAGGGAACCTGTGTATGGGATAAAGAATTTAAAGCTGCATTTGTCCATTAGTAGTACAGGAGCAGTCCAGGGTAAATTTTCTATTACACATCTCTATAGCCAAGTTGTGTTTGGATATGGACAGGGATGAACTTTGTTTTACATAGATGTGGAGTCTGTTCCAGAACAGTGATATCCTCTGACAGATATACCTGTCCTTCCAAATAATTTTGTTGATGTTGCAGAAGAGGTTTAGATTCCTAGACTGAGTGTTTCTGATGCCACTTGAGTTGCTGATGTGCGGTATGTCCATATGTACTGAGTCAAAGGATGTTTTGTCTGCCTGCATTCTGAAGCAATGAGCTATAGAGGGGAACACTTGTTCACTTAGCTGAAGTGACACTTCTCTTAGTCCACTGCTACTAGCATTTGCCTTTATTATTTACTGTTTAATTATATCAAACTATATTAGCACTGAAGCTGCTGTCCACAGTTCTTTAACTTCACTGAAAGCTTGAGCTTGGAAATGCCCTCAAGATCACAGCACATTTTTATTTGACAAGTCTGTTGAAGGACGGAAGTAATGAGGAAAGGTTAGGTACAAGCATACCAATGTAGAAAGGTTGGGTACAGATTTTCCCAAATTGATTCCACCAGCGGATTGGCTCAGTTCAGTTATACAAGATGCATTTTGAAAATCACCCATTGAACAGAGTTTGCATATAATCAATGTCACTAGCTCTGGTACCTAAAGCAGCATTTACTTGATGTAGCTTTAGACCTGAGTTTTTATGTCTGCAATCATGCCTCTAATCTCAAATCATCCATTTAATAGCCTGGAGCAAACACTAAGATGTCTTCCATAACAGCAATACCACCATCCAGACCCTTGGGCAAATCCAATCATTTTACAATTGAAAATTTTATACACTGGGGTTAAGCAGATGTGCAGTTTTTTTAAAAATAGGACCTTATCATTGAGGAAATAAAAGTAATCATCTTTTGACTTTCTTTATCTGACAGTATTTGTCAGAAATCACTAAAAACGATTAGTGCAACCTTTGTATCAGCAACCGTATTTATCATGCTTTCTGTCATAGGTAATATAAATCTATCATACATAACTGAATCACTGAGTTTTTTTTAAGTCAACACATACTTAAATGTAACTATTCCTTTTAACTATTGGAGCCATAGCAGTACAGTACACAGTTCAGTTACACTCCTTATAATGCAAAGGCTTTGCACTCATTTAAGTTCTGCCTCTACTTTGGACATCACAGGAAATGGCACACTCCTAGGTGTGGAAAAACATGTGGGACATAGTTTGGTTTTAATTTAATTTTCAGCAATGTATCCTTAAGCAGACCATCTTTAAAAACATCTACACTGATTTCTTTTATTCTTACAATTAGGCCCATTTCATACATCAGAGCTCTGCTAAACAGGTTATTTATGTATGTACCATCCCAGCACATACACCCACAAAGTTAGGCTTGTGCTCCTTTCACTCAGACATAGCAAACAATTTACTAATACACTTTTGAATTTTCCTGTAGGACTATGAATATCAGTCTCTGTTTCGTGCAAATTAAGCAAGTACACATGATTCTGGAAATGTTCATATGTAGCATGTGTTATCACAATAACATTAACCCTTGTATAAATTTTAAAACAGCTGTTCCATGGATCAGAATTTTAACTTGCCAGACACCTTCTTCATTTGTCACTGTAGTAAGAGTGAACCTAAGAAAATGCTTTTTGTGTAATATTTGTTTCTTTCTTCTGAGGTAACCACTTTAATTTGCTTTGTTTTATAAAAAACAAAAATGCCCCAGCCACTTAAATTTCTTTTTTTTTAAATAATGTTTTATTGATTTAACATATTTACAATATATACACAGAAAGGAAGAGATTCAGTATCACATACTGATACACAGTGTTAGGAATACATGAATCATCAAGGTAATCGTATATAATTAACACATTAAAAGTCTTGGTATTTCAATAGCAACATTTCAGAAGTCTTAGTATGACTTATAGATTTTATTCTAATTACTTTTTTTCTTTTTCAGTTGTATATAGTATTGCCATTAAATTTAAAAATTTTTGAAAGAAGGAACTGAGTTTGATTTCCAGTATTTTGTAATAACGTTTCTAGCTACTGCTAAAAGATTCAAAACAACTTTTGTTGTTTGGTTTTTATAGATAGAGAAAGTAGAGCATTCATTATTACTGATCTAGTTAAAGAACAATTAACAGACCATAAACCTGTAAAAAGCATACTTATCTTTTCCCAATATAGATTTGATTTTCACAATCCATGAATATCTGTGTCCAATCGCTTTTACAGCTTTCCTACATCTCCAACAAACTGAAGAAGTCATTTTACTAAATTCAGAGATTGTATAGGGAGTAACAAACATTTTTTGTATATACTTCCAATAAAAACTTTCCAGTATAAACCTGAAGTTTGTTAACTAATTTGAGTAGCATTTTATTCTTACCATCTACTGAGTCACTCAGTACAATACTATCTAAAAAGTTCCAGAATTTTGCATCAAAATTGATTATTATTATTATGATTTATAAGTAACTTATATAACTTGGACAAACCTCCTTTCTAGGTCAATTTATCTTAGATGATAGCATTCATATACAATGGGGCAATATTGTTCTGTACCTCTTCACTCATTTTATCTATAAATTCATTTACTTTCTTATTGATGGACAATATTAACAGATTAACAGATTAATTCAACTTATAGTATTTCATTAAATATTCTGACAACTTAGGTTTTCCTTTTTCAAAGCAATCAGACCATAATACTAATCTATTCCTTTTTAGTAAATTCATTTTAACATTGTTCCAAGTTGCCTTAAACCTAGAGTTTTGTGCAGTAGGAAGGCACACACATTTCTATTTTGGTATTAATGGGGTTTTAAAAACATTATTTCTTACTTGTTTCAAAAATTGATTTCATATATGCAGAGTCTAAAAATTGAAATGAATTTCCTTCTAAGGTAAATTTTATTAACCAGATGAAAGGATTATTACATATTTCTAATTTATCACATTTAATAGACTTATAAGAATTTAGTATGATCTGATCCTGAATGGTTTTCCATGAACTAGTATAAGCTGAGTCTATTCAATATATAATAGAGTTAAACTTTGCAGCAATGGAATAAGATTCTACATTTGGGAAACTAATATCATCAAATTCCCATAATCTTATATGATTTCTATAACAAATTCTTGTTTTTTCCATTTTCTTTGCAAGTTTTTGTCAGGTATTAAAGCTATTGAATGCACACTGTCCTGACACTAACATATGCTGGAGCTGTTAAGAGGGACACTGCTATACCTGTATGTGACATTATGATCAATACAGGCTAGTTGACTGGTTTGCATGGCAGATCTGCTCTATCATGAATGTAACCCATGCCATCAGTGTTGTTAAACAGCTATGTATGTACTGTGTGTATCACTGGAACAGCTATCACACATACATCTGTACAACACCTTGATAAGGGTCCCACACCATCAGTCAATAATATATATGCAACAAAATGAATACCTAGGTATGGCCAATAGAATGTGTGACAGCTCACTGTGGCAGAGGTGGCACACTTCAATTACACATCACTGGAAGATGTGTAGGGAGGGACAGGAGGAAGGGTGCATTGTACTCAGGTATTGGTGTAGTGAAAGCTGTGAACTATGGAGGTATTATGGCCTTTGATGGGGATGTCCTGCATATACTCAGTAGTTGTGTTACATACAAGGGAGTAGTCACTAATGTGGCCACATGCTGGTGGACATTCCACATATCATATACCCCAGGATGCAGGTCACATACCAATTGGTCTGCTTATATGGTGTGATGTCTACATTATCCTTGGTTTGTGCATTTATTTGTATAATAAAACTAATAACCTTATGTTTTTGTGTCATCTCATGAAAACTGTCCACTCCTTGTTAACTTTTAAAGCTACAATAAGACTTCTTTTGTGCAGCATACTTGCCACTTTCTTCCCTCATTTCTTCAAATGTGCAGCATCAGCCTGACAATTCATCACTATCTCATGGTTAGCTGTGCAAAAAAAAAAAGAACAGAAGAGCATTATGCATACCAGTCTGGCCTATATTTAGCTTTCTATGTATTATAAATTCACGTTATTAGCATACTTATACAACTGTGGGATGTCTCTAGTTGGGAACTCAGCAACCACTGGTTGAGTGCATCCCTTTTGTACCTTTTTAGGCCATTGAACTGGTGTCTACACTGTTCTCAAGTGTGCAGGATGCCAGCAGCACTGCATACAGCTTTGACCAAACTATTGCATGCCTCAGACTTATACAGAAGCCAGAATAGTACCCTGCAGAAGCCTTTAGCTGTGGTGCTTTACCAGGAATCCAAGAAAGATTCTGGATTCCTGAACACCTCACCTCTGCAACCCTAAATTGGGCACCTACCCCTCTAACACCAGACATGTCTAATCCCAAGAATAGAGCAATGAAGAATGATGATTTCCTGCCAGTTCCTATTATAGTGTGTACTGGTAGTGCACAATCAAGAGAAACAATGCCAACCCTGTTTGCACAATGTTAAGTGGAGAGTAGCAGTGCCAAAAAGAGAGGAAATCAATTTTTGAAATTGGAAGGTTAATCTGACACTTGACATTAGTTTGAGGGGCATCTGCTGCTGTAACTGTTAGGTGATTTAAATTTGCAGACATGCACAGGGGCAGAAATTTCATGACCTGACACATGTTTGTGTGGCTTTATACTTTGCTAAAACTGATTCTTACTGTGTGGGATTCAAACCTATGCATAAGGAACAAACCGTTTTCTTCCATAATGGTGATTTTCTATCTTTGCCACAGAAGAAGTGCTTCTCACACATAGACATGCATCATTGATAAATACAGAGGACAGACTCGAGGTGTTAACCGTGTGTGGGTGTGACTTGACAAGTTCCTTGTATATGCATTGATTGTGTGCCATCCAAGTCCAGATAGCAGAATTATACTTACAGAGACATAGTAAACAGCATGCCCTCAGTCATACATCTGAACCTTCAAAACACAGGAAGGCTGTGTTATCCCTCATACATATAATTCATTTTAGCTCGTCTGTTTATAATTATGAATAAAGTGTTAGAAGTGATATTTATTATAATGTGAAATGGAACAACAGTAAAAATGTCTGGAATTTCCTGTATCAGAACCCAGGACTGTGTGTAGGCAGCCCTATGCTTACAGCTGTTGCCACAGGAATACTTAAATAATGCTTGGATAGTTTTCTATTCACACTCTAAACTGAACTGTCATAACATTAAAAAAAAGTTACACTTCCTGTGTTAGAAACCAGGACCATCTGTATTACAGCCCTATACTTGCTGCCACAGGAATAGTTAAATAAGAGTTGCATAAGTCCCTATTAATTCTTAACTTCTATGTGTTAATGGCTGTGCAACACCACTTAGCATGTTTGCACAGTGCCCAACAGAAGTAATAAAATGTATCCATTTTGAAATTATTGACTGTTTGCTTCCTGTCCGCAGGTGTTCAATGGCTAATGGTGTTGGGAGGCTTGCTAAGTGCCATGCACCATTGCTTAGTGGTGTTGAGTAATGGTAAGCAAAAACTACAACAATGTATCCATTTTGACCTTTACTCTGTCTACTCCCTGTCTGCAGGTGTTCTTTCTGCTCCCTGTGAGGGCCACTAGTTCAAATTTATGTGCTGTTAAACAGTACACAGATGAAGTAAGCAAAGCCAAGCATTACATTCATTGTGTTTCTCCATTTCCCCTGTTTGAGTGAAGCAATGCACCATGCAAACACTGGCATTTAATTAAAGAAAGGGAAATTATGAGAGAGTAAGAAAATAAATCTATTAAACCAACACCACAAGAGTTTACGCCAGTACACATGAACTATCCTCATACAGGTCTGGATTTGAACTCTCACTCCAATGAACAAAACACAGTAAGGGTATCTTATATTTTTTTGCCACAGAAACAATTTTGCAACAGAGAATGAAAATCATTGTGCATACAGCCAAATGCAACATCATCCACAGTACTACCAAAACATATGACAGCTGTTTGTACATGTATTAATTTCAGATGTAGTGCATTGAATGATCACACAACCAGTTCTGACTACTGCTTGCATATATACAGCTCTGTCTTATTTCCCTGTACTTGTTGCTCATTCTTGTCTTATATAACCAATAATATGATACATGCAGCCTGTAAGGCATTCAGTATAACTGTCCTTAAAATGTGTGATGATATTCAATGACAGTAATATACAGTTGTCAAGAAATGAAGGAGAGGTTGGATGTTATTGAACAGAAACTGTGAAATGTGTAGTGCTTACTTACATTTCAAATCTTGATAAAATTACTTCTACACTTTGTAACTCTAACCTGGCTGATGTATCCACTGGAGGTAAGGGAGTTTGAATTGCTGCTGTATTTTCATTCTCCCAACCAGTAATCATGCACAGTTGCAATCCATTAGCAAAAAAACAGAGAGGGAGTGGCTGCACTATGTTTACATCTGATACACGGAGCCAGATATTTGGGATTCATCAATTCTAATGAGTTCTCACCTCATTTGCATATTAACTGTGCTCACAGCTCTGAGTCGACACCATATAAAAAGGCAACTGTGTAGCTAGGAAAATTGAAGGTGAGGAGACTTGTTTATGTGGAGAACACACAAGAAGATATTACTTTGGGATTTATCTGAACAGAAGACTACTGATTGTGATAAGGTATGCTTTAATTTTTCAGCTATATACTGGATATGCTGAAGTGTCACCAATAAACATCTATGTTTTATATATATATATATATACATATATATATATATATATATATATATATATATATATATATATTAGCAATTGCTACTTTTATTTATATGCATTTCTTAGAAATATACTAATGGCATAGGCATGTATATCAGGGGGTTTATTTTCTCAGATGCACAGCATTATTAACTGTAATGAGAAGTATTATTATTACAACTGTTTTCTCTTTACAGTCTTCCATTTTTATTTTCCTATTATCAATGACACATGGGTTAGTCTTCTAGGATGACCAATACACACTGCTGAGAGAGTGCTGGTCACCGGTAGATGTGACTGGCAATTGAATACAATTGAATGTTTTGTGGTAAATATATTCATATTTTAAGGGACAGTTTGTTTTTAGCATTTCAGTAATGGTTTGTTAGCAACATGTGTCATTTGCCTGATGTTATGGCAGTGGAGGAGCCAAGTTCCATTTCTGTGTTGGCACAAACAAAATTGCCTAGCATTACTCTCCCTGTTTTGGATCCAACCTTGCTTTGTGGGTGATTGCAATATGTTACAATCACAAAAATCCATTTTTATATCTGAATATCTTTATTGTTTTATGTTTCTCTAGTAGGTAATAGTGAACCTTTTATAGGTGATATCTAAGTAGGCTTTTGATTATATGATACTTATGTATATTATTTGTCTGTTGTGTTTTATGTCACCTATGACTATGGCACCCAGGTGATCCAATCCCTGCAAACCACCCTTCACTGACACTGAAAATGAAGTCATTGCGGCAGCATTTAGGCAACATGGTCCTTTCCTGCTTGAAAGAGGGCATGAGGATATATCTGGCAAAATGGAAATTTGGCAACAGATAGTGGCTGATGTGAATGCAGAATATGGCAGGAACAGGACATATGATCAGGTGGGCTATAGGGCCACTAAAATGATATTGTCGGTTAAGAGGAGAGCAGCTGCAGTGGCCCGCTAATGGATGGCTACTGGAGGAACCTGCTACAGAACAGAGACCCAGACAGCTCACTGGAAAGTGCAGAACATTATGTCATTGATGTTGGTGCTGCTGTTTCAGGGAGGACAGCTATGCCCAGGATGAGGTACCAGGTAGGTTTACCTATCGCAATTGTTAAATATGTCTTGTTTAGTAAAATATTGACAGCAGTATTTATGTTCTGTGTAAAATTGATTATTTTTTGTGGAAGGGATAGTTGTAAGACTGATGCAATTAAAACCACATTCTGATTGATTACACATGGACTTGGGATGGACATGTCATACAAATTCTTCTTAACAGTATCATTAATGTACATATAATGGGCAAACTTTTAACCCACATGTTACTGTTCATTGTGATGTTGGTGTCCTTACCTTTTGCTTAACTTCTTCCAGGACCATCCACCATAGGGAGCCTACAATTATCTGCAAGTCGTAAGACAAACATTTTTATTTCAGTACAGATGGGCAGTTCAAAGAAAGACTTATTTTGTGATGTGGATGTCAGAACTGTTGTGTGCATTGGTGTAATGCCTGTAATACCAGCACCACTGTTACTTTCTTAGTATATATTGGACTATAGTAGTGTAGGTTTTAATTGCTTTCCTATCTTTGTTGCTTTTTCTCACAGATGATCCTGACAGTTGAAGTGTGGGATTCCTTACCACCTGATGTTAGGGTATCGGTGGACTCTAATGATGATGGTGGCAAATAGAGGCACAGTCAGAGGATACAGAGATGAATCTGACACTGAGGTTGACATTCAGCCACCCCCTGTAATTCCATCAGACACAACCAGTAAGCCTACACCAACAAATTCCTGTGAGCCATCTGATATTGGATAGATGAGGGGTGAGACACATGATCAGGGTAGTGTGGTTACTGTGGCTTCAATGCCTGTTGAGTGTGGCTGTAGCTAAAGTGTAGGCAAGGTGCCACACATGAGGGTTGTTAGGGGTGCTTGGAGGAGGTCTGCTTTCTATCCTCCACCTGATTCTGGTGTGTCTTCCCATGCCACTTGACATATGTTTAGGCGAATCATGGAGGCACAAACATGTTCCAATAGTTACTCCAGTGAAATGTTTAGGGTTATAGATGTGGCACAGGCTGAAATGTGCGACTACCTCCATTGTTTTGCAGATTCAATGGATTGGATGAATGACATGTTGGAATGGGTAGTGTCTGTACTGAAACATCTGCTGGGAGTGGGACAGCAGCCACATGGGTATTGGTCAGCCACATTATCTGATGTTAGTCAACGTGGCTGTGCCCAATCACACTGCCATCATGGCACTACTTCCACTACTTCATCAGTGGTTGAGGTTTCCACACCCAGATGTGATAAGCCATGGGATCACATCTGGTTGAGGTTTCCACACCCAGATGTGATCCCATGGCTTATCACATCTGGGTGTGGAAACCTTAACCAGATGTGATAAGCCATGGGATCACATCTGGTTGAGGTTTCCACACCCAGATGTGATAAGCCATGGGATCACATCTGGTTGAGGTTTCCACACCCAAAAGTGAAATGGGTCGGTCGTGAGGCGTAAAGCTCATTGTGTCTCAGTGGACATTTTATACTTAATCCAAATGTCTACTTGTTTTTCTTACTTACTCATACATGCACACTACCTTTTCTGTCAATCTAGGACTCCTGCTCTCCCCCCAACATCCTGTGAAAATGATGATAACTATGCCACATCCTTGTTTTCTATCTTTTGGATTCAGGGATACATAATTATTTTGCCTGATTCTCAGGGTGCATAGTATATATATATATATATATATATATATATATATATATATATATATATATGCATGCCCACAGGTCTGTCAGATATGAAAGCTGTGTCTAGAAATAAAAGATTGATATCCTGTACTGGTACTGTTTACTCTGGTATTGTATGGCATTGTTAGTGTTGCAGTTGCTCTGAATAATATAGCAATAACCCACGCCTGGGTGTGGGTAATGCTAAATTTACCCACGGTTGGCTAAATTTAGCATTACCCACACCCAGAAGTGGGTTATTGCTATTATACCATGACATTATTTAAGAAAAGAAACTATTACTTTTCTTAAATAATGGCATAGTATAATGCCTGTTTACTGCCCTTCCGCAGATGTCTGGCATCCGCGGCAGTTCTGATGTACTGCGCGCCTGCGCAGTACATCAGAGCTGTGGGCAAAAGCAACGGAGAAAGCAAGATCTCCGTTGCTTTTTTTTAGTGTCTCGCTATGTTAAATGAGTTTAACATAGCGAGACAGTTTTAAAATAAGCAACGGACATCTCTGTCTCTCTGCACTCTATGCAACAGACCCTGGACCTGCCCTTGGGTGACATGATCATGTATGTGTGTGCCCCCGGGGGGGGTCACCATCCCCTGAGGTGGTTCAGGGCCAGTAGATGAGGAGGCCCCAGGGTGGGTCCCACATGTGATGTGGCCTGGTAACATGGCCAGATGAGGTGGGAGAGGTGGTTCTGCTGGCAACTGTTCCCTAAACATGTTAATGTGTCACAGTTATAGAACTTATGTGGGTAGTAATAGTCCACACAATCCCGGATCATGTCCAACAGCATGCATAGATATCCCCAATAACACATAACGAAAGATGTGCAGCAATCATATAGCAAACAGACCACATGCATATATGGAACCATAGTGGCCCTTACAATGGCATGCAGGTGACATTGTCTGTAACAGGCCAGCAATGATAGTGTCCTCACAGGGAACAGGGCTACAAACACATAGCACAAAGCGTGGTACAATATGATTTATGTCCCAATGATAGGTAAGCTGTAGCCATAACTACTGAGCTGTGTGAACAGTTTGTTGTCACAGATATGGTGGGGGGAGACAGAGATGTGTATTAAGAACTATGGTAACCTTGCTGTATGAGTTGCTCAGACCTGTTTCTATCTTTATGTCTTTCTGGCAAGATGTCACACAGCAGATTACCTGTCTATTCAGTGGATGAAAATGACGTCATCATCAACCACCTGGTACAGCACTACCAGGTGCTGTTTGGCTGAACAGCCCATGAGCAGTAGGAGTGGAATGCCCTGTGGAATGATCTAGTTCACAGGATCAATGGTGCTGGCCTGCATAACTGCAGTTATGAGCCGGTCTGGCATCATTGCAGTGACCTGCTTCGCAATGTCAGTCAGTGTGCTGCTGCAGTCTGGGGGGATCATCTCACAATGGGGGGGTCATGCCATCCATCCCCCTGACATGTGTTGAGGAGCTCCTCGCCAGCCTTGTGGCACCTGCTCGCCTGCACACACAACTGGTGGAGACCATAGTGGAAGTGGGTGCTACCCACACACCGACAGAGGTCATGCAGGTAAGCCACAGGGCACATCAGTAGACCACTGTTGCGTATCCATCCACATCTGTTCAGGTAGATCATGCATATGTGAGATGGCATATTATATAGACTGTTGCTGCATAATAGTAATAAACAGATTTGCATAAGCTGTAGTATTTTGGACTTGTACTGTTGATGTACTGTAATGCTGCACACACCCTGTACCAATGCCACAGCTGTGGCTACTGACATCACATCTCTCACACACTTATGTAGGTCCCCATGGTATACCACCAAAGCAGCAGCCTGTAGCTGGTGAGTATGGTTTATGTTCATGCTTGCCAATACACTGGTTATGTAATGGCTATGGTATATTCCATGCACACATCTAACACACCTATCCATAATGCATGCCATACAGGTTCACGTATTGTTGCTGTTAACTGCACTGCATCACAGTGGTGACCATGAAGGTGTATCTGAAGGGTATGTCAGACACCTGCAATATAACTAACATTCTGTCACTGCAAAATGTGTCCACAAGGATGAACATAATGGTGGGACAAATGGCCTACAGTAGGGACATGTGTGAAACATCACCCTTATACAGTGCTACAGCAATGTATATACAAGTATTACAATGGCAACTGTTACAGAGCTACAATATGGCATATCATAATACTGCTGTCCACAACCCTTAAAACCTGCAATGTGGTCCCAACATGAGCAATGAGTGTGTAATATGGAATCATAGGTTAGGGCAGCAAATATGGGGAATACTTACCTTCATATACACTGGAAGCAAAAGTGTGCACACACTCCAGATAAAATATAATGGAAGCAGCTGTTGAGGTACTGACTGCATGCATTTGTCATGGAAATGCACCTTTCAGCAAGTACATGTCCCCAATGTCACACCACGTATTGGTCTGCTGTCCAAGACGTTCGGCCATCAAATGTGCATACATACCTGCAACTGAGGCAGCCGTGGCTTGCACACATCTTGCATGACATGGCGTGGGCCCCATACCCAACAAGTAGCACCCATGAGCTGGACATGTAGCCATACCACACTATTGCATATACCATTGCAAACAGTGCAGACAGTCATTTATGTGGCAAGGACGTATGGGACAGGAATGAAGTAGGAAATAAACAGATAGTCATCCACTACAGATGATGTCACATGTAGCAAACTGGTCATGCGGGCTGCCTAGTAACATGCCACAACACTGAGAGGGTTGCAGGAATGTCTAGCAAGTACTGGCTGTGGAGTACCCATGTCAGCAATTGCCTGGTGTCTGCAAGCGTGCGGCCTATGGGTTAGGGTAATCAGATGTGACAGTTGTACCACAGGAAACATTAGCCAGGCCTCTCTACATGTAATGTATGTATGCATAACAGAAGAAATCCTCAAAAGTCATGTGTTGCAATGCGTACTGGTGTACCATGACCACGTTGGAAACCTACAGACAGTATCATGTAAGATACATGTGTTGCACAACCAATGCCTCACCCCACCTCAGGCCAACCATCCCCAGCTGTACTGTGTCAGAGCCCATGTACACCTGCATGTTTGCCATTCATTAGCTGGGACTAGGCTGTTACATGTGGTGTTCAGTGTTTGGGACACTGCAAACTAACACACATGTGCAGGCCATAGTCAACCATCTGCAAAAAGGCTGAAGGTGGAGAGGGGGTGTCATCATGATACACCACTGCACTGCAGCAGGGATCCTAAGGATGCTACAAATGTCTGTATCTGCACACAGTCAGGTTCAGGAACTGTGGCAGACATAACCCTGACTCCACAGCAATAGTGACGGTAGTGTGTGAACTCCAAGTGATGTGCATATGAGTTGACCTTGTAATCATGCGGAGTTGAGAGACATGTGTAGGACAGACTGACCATATACTGGCAAATGCAGATGGCTCATGCTAGTATACCTCTGCCAGGAATAGTGACTGCTGCAGTAGACATAACAGCAGGTGTAACAATCCATCATGATAAGGGTGTGTACACATATGCACCCACGAAGTATATGCATCGCGGTCAGCATCAGCACAACTAACACATTTGTTAGACACTGCATTTGAATGTACAGGACATATGTCACATATCAGGCTCATGTAATGTTAACATATGCAGTGATGTGGTCCCATGGCATATCAGGAAAGAGGATGTCATATCAATAAGGGTGTGCACACTCCCCATAGCCACAGTAAGGTTTGACGGTTGTCAGTGTAATATTATCGTATTGGTCATATATAGACCACTGATGTTGAGATCTGTAAATCAGACATCAGGCATTCACAAATGACATTTGTCCACATATCATCCCAGGTATGTATCGGACAAACACTTAGGGGCTGTGAGCATTAGAGCAGACATAACTGACACAGTAATACACATTCAGCAATGGTGTGTACACCTGTGAGGTATGGCGCACAGTACATGGCAGTGTACAGAACAGGTGCACAGCAATACTGTGAACATGGATGCAGTGTTTTCCAGGGGAAGGGGCATCACCTACTAACACAGCCCATGCATCACACACATGTATACTGTTGCTAGCATGGATTTACTATAGCTGCACTGCATGTTGTTGAGTACCATATGTTATGCATGCTAACAGATGGGTAATGGGAGGTCTGTGTGTACTATCTTTGTGCAACCTCACCTGTAGGTGTGTGTGTGTGTGGGGGGGGTATTTTGTCTGTAAGTGCAATCTGGTGGAGTGGAGGGGGGTTCATGCATGTAGGATGTGTGTGTGTGCATGTGTGTGTGTTTGTGTGGGTGTCCATGTATGCACATGTGTGATTGTGGGGTTCTTCATACTTCAGTACTTCCCTTTGGAATCGTGCAGTATATGGACATGGACTGACACATGAGGCACCAGGAATACTTGTCTGATATGTAATCTCAGGACAGCTGATAGTATAATAAGGTCTGTAGCATGGAACATGCATTGGGAGGGAAACTAGACACCAGGTATACTGTTAAACTTGCAGTCAGCAGAACGGTGAATGACTACCCACGTATGCAGCACTACAGATGCATTGGGGAATTACTAGACAACACCAGGGAGTGTATCCATATATTACTGTTGTCCACATAATAAGTTGATTGAGCAGCAGATCTTGCATCTACTTTGCAATAGTTAAGTATGACACTCCAGTGCGTGACATTATTGAGTAAACGTAGTAGCCCCAAACATATGGGGGCCATGTTCAAAATGTCCGGACATACCCAGGGTGAAAACTGGATGACAGCAGCGAGGTCTTGTAAAACCTACTCCAATCAAGTCAAAGAGGTAATGAAGTAACAGGTCATGTCTTGTGCTCACTTGTCTAGGCATTTAGAAGAATAATACATTAATGAGTGCATGTTACCAAGTGTGATGTAGGATGGGAAACTTACATGACTAAACTTGGGACTGTCTTTAAACTCAGAGACAGATAGGTATTATGGTGGAATTTCAGTGTGTGTGTGTGTGTGTGTGTGTGTGTGTGTGTGTGTGTGTGTGTGTGTAATGCATGTACTGTTATGCAATTCCGTACAGGTCTTAAAGTAAGTTTCTTCTTTTCCACTCACAGGTGGCAAGGTGGGTCAGGGTCCCTCCTGCATGCAGTCTGATGTTGGTGTCCATACAGACACCGAAAATGATGATAGGTCTGTTGAGGCACAGGTGGGTTTGGCAGAGGCCAAAACTGTGCCATCATTTGACATCCCCCTGTTATCCGCCCCAACCCTGCACACAGTCACAGTGCCTATAGATACTCCATCACCAGTGACCATAGCAGAGGGACAGTTGGTGATTAGTGGCAGTGCACAAGAGAGTGTGGTATCTATGACTGCTGTGTCTGGCAGGGCACCACATAGACAGATGTACTGGGGTGCTCGTGGGAGGGCCGCTGGTCATCATGCCCTTGGTGGAAGTGCCACAGCTGGTACTACCAGACGCATGTTTCAGACTGTCATGGGGGTGCAGGCATGTATGGAACTGTACACCACTCAGGGTCTGAGGCTGCAGAGGGCTGATTTCCCATCTGTAAGTGACATCCATGAACTTGCAGGTGCCCTCTGTGATTATACCGAGGTCATGGATAGATGGTTGGGTGAGATGGTGGCCCTCATCCACAGTGGATTGTCCATGCTAGAACATGTGGTGAGAGTGGGGTAATGGATGTGTGGATGTAGGCCAGCAACACCAACATCTGGCAGTTGACGTGGACGTGCAAGTACACCAAGCTGCTCCCATAGTGGCAGTACCAACCCCAGCACTGCAGGGGGGTTGCTGTCCACACCACACCACAACACAGCAGGCCACATGTATGTTGCCAGTAACAGGAGGGACCTTTTTCCAGCGGACATATGTCATCATCAGGGGAGAGTAGCACATAGAGGCCTGTACCTGGACATGCCCATGGATCCCCTGGCAGGCACAGTCCATGTGTCCATGGCTGGAGGTGGTGAACTGCACACCCGGCCAGATATGGTCTGCAGCTGTTCAAGAAACACCTGTATAGGGCAGTCACATGGCAGAACTGTGTGCATGCATACCCACACACTATACAAACACACCTAGGGCAACGCCATGCCTACACACACCACATCACCATGCCCATACCAGCAAATTACACCCCTCACCCACACACATGGTTTCAAACGTATGTCCCACCCTAGGTCTCTGGCAAACCAACAACACACCCTGTACATATGATGATACCTCTGCCACATCACTGTCATCCATAATATCAATGCAGGGACAGGCTAATATTGTTCTGATTCACACGGTGACTATACTACAGTGTACCAATGTACTGCTGTGTAACATGTTGTCAGCAGTAATGTTTAATGATTACATGTCAGGTAGTGTAGCTGTCCAGCCATGATGCATTATAGCTGTTAGTAACACTGAGTCATTGTGGTCTCCATAATATTATCCATTTGTGTTCTAGGTGTACATGTGTCAGCAGGGGAGGTGGTCTGCTGTCATATCTCACAAGGGGTATGGCACTGTGATGACCATCCTGGGTACAATTGAACACATGTCACAGGTCTGTATAACAGTTACTGTCTGTGCCATATGGACAGGTGACCCCCCCTGGAACATGTATAATCAGCAACCTGAAGTAGATTCCTCCACATACACGCACACTCTTACTTGGCAACACTGGGACTAGACCCTTACATAGGTATGTAGTGCTATTGATGTGTGTGGCTTTAATTGCACACACCACACAACATTTAGGATGAATTGTATTCCAGGTTACATGTTACATGCAGAACATCCGCAGGCATGTACAGTATGGTACTAGAGGATGTAATGGTTGTATACGGACAATACATAGTGTGACATACCATCATATACACATTAACAGACACATAACAGGCTGACACACATCCAAGGGACCTGGGCCTATCAGTGCTAACTTGTCAGTGTGTCCAATGTGTTACAGGTAGGCAGCACACAGCACATGCATAACTGGGCTGGATTGTGGTATCAGTTACCTGTATGGTTGATGGTGACAGTGGTAACCATACAGTGGTACATGGGACATGTACTGGGAGTACCATGGTGTAATGACAGTGTACATAGCACCCACACCCCACTGTGGATGTTGTACACACTGGAACCCATGATGACACTGACATACCCACGATCACACATTGACCATGACTGTGATACAACCCATTGTCCATCCCAACAGTGGTACTACAGGGATATGCATCTAATGCACATGCCGCAGGCATAGTAGGGTGATGCATTGTCATGCCTTTCCTATGGGCAGCAGCATCACTATCAATAATACTGTGTGCCAATGTGTATTGTAATAGGTGTATGTGGCCTCGGAATGCTGTACCTTACAATTATACACACATGCACACATATACACACTTGCCAGAACTCAGTGGGTATCCCATGCCTATCAACCCATTTGTACAACAGTGTTGTGCTGGTACTGCAAGGCTCAGGTAGCCTTTAGGGAGAGGAGTGTAACAGGGTACATGTGATGTCCGGTACAGAAGCAGCCACATCTAACTATGGCAATGGGTGTTGCGGTGGGTGTGAAGACCTTCATGGTATTCCCAACTACAGGTGTACTAACACACAGACACTGATATCCTCAGTAATGCACAAGCACACATTTGTCAGCACTAGGATGCATCACTGCAGGTGGTCATAGGTGTATACCTGGCTATTGTCCATGGAGAGATGGGAAGTGTAGGGGATGTGTGTACAGTGGTATCATGCCACCTGCTATGTGCCAGCAGGCAATCTATCTACATACACCAATGTGGTGACCCTCAGGGTGAGAGTGACATGCATCAGCCAATCCTCTGGGTGCCTCCTGCAAATGGCCAATGAGGTGATCCAGTTGATATGCATGCAACATATATTACAAAACACGGTTAGTGTCTGTGTTGGAGACCTGTACCCAAACATGTTCTGTTGGCTGTGGTAGTGTAGTGGAGGTACCTATGGCATGTGGTGCATACAGGGTGTTGTGTCCTTTTTGTGCCAGTTATAACACAGCTGGGTGGACATGTCAGTGTCAATCAACGATAGGTTGCCTGTATGTATCCTGTCAGGATACCTGCCATCTGCACATCTGTACAGGGACTGACAGACATCAGCTTGCCAACTAGCTATGCAGTAGGATGAATGTGTTGACAGATAGACGTCTGACACCAATATGTATGCCATTACTACATCCTGGCAGCCCTCACTGACATGTGCTATACAGACAGTAGTATTTCCACATGTCAGATCATTATTCAGTAGGGGATATATACTGTAATACAGCTCACACACCAGGAACATGACAGTGAGGGCTCAGGTCCATCTATGCATGCAGGGGTGTTTGTTTCCAGTACTGCAATTAGCAATCTACTCTTGCTTTGGAAAGCACTGTCAACAGTCTTAATGTAGTGATACACTACATGTCAGTGTGACTGCATATAAACTGGGATATTACCCTTGTATGTAACACATTCACATGGATGAGTGTTGTACAAGCCATATATACTTAAGCGTCCCAGACAGGGGACTCACAGCTCTTGCTACTGTAATGACAGCACATAGACGCATGTTATGTACATGGCATTACATACACTTATTACAGATGGCATTACCCTGCTATGTTATTAGACTGGGATGTGAGCACTGGTTACCAGGGCTGAGCCATGCTTAGCAGGTGTTAGCGTTGCTGCAATATAACAGCTATGCACATTTGCACACTGGTAAGCAAAGCCTACATGGTGTAAGCACCCGCACATTTAATTGTATCTTAGCATCGCTTAGCTTTGTGCAAATCCATGCAAACATGTTTAAAGCTGCTCAAAACTGCCTTAACTACTCTGTATTCAACAGCCCTTGTTCTGCCCAGCAACAAAATAAACAGCCCTTGCAGGTCTTGAACCCAAGACCCTGTACACTATAGTCCCAACAGTTAATCACTACACCATGACTGCTGTGAAGACAGTCGTTGTTTTTCCAATATATCTGTCAGTACACATATTGAATAGTATTGAACAATTGCTGTGACTTCTATAATTGTGTAGTATTTGTTAGTGATATTACTGTTGCATCACATATGTTGTTATATCTAAATATACCCATATCAGATACAGACGGTGTGATACATCTGGGAAGGTATACACAACAGTAATATTTACACATGACAAGGCTATGTATACATATATATATATATATATATATATATATATATATATATATATATATATATATGTAGATATATATATATATACATATGTAGATATATATATACATGTACATACACACACACACACACACACACACACACACACACACACACACACACACACACATATATATATATATATATATATATATATATATAGATAGATAGATATTCGGATCACCTTCAATTCATAGACAGTTCATTTCCCTGACAGTGAAGTCAGCAGGACCAATTCACCAAAAGTTAATTTCACTGACACTTAATTTCACTGACACTCATTTCGTTGACAGTGATATATGGCCTATCCCCCACTGTAGAGCAATCCTGGAGTTAGAATAGATAGTAAGGGGGGTGTGGTGGGCACAGCCCCCCACAATGGGGAGTGTGGGGGGTGAAGCCCCCCACATATATGGGTTCTATATTTTTTCTGGCAACAGGTATTCATTGCACTTGTAAGTATACATCTGTATAGGGTAAAATGTTTATGATATGTAGGGGGCTTCACCCCCACACCCTTCATTGGGGGGGTTGTGCCCCCCACACACCCCTTACTTTCTATTCTAACTCCAGGATCGCTCTACAGTGGGGTATAGGCCATATATTACTGTTGACAAAATGTGAGAGCAGCAGAGATATAACCAATATATGTGGACAGTTTGGCACTCTCTGGTCAGTCAAGAGGTATACCCAGATCCCCTTCGTGCGAGACATGTAGACCAAGCCTGACAATGTGGATGTTAACAGCCATGTACATGGGTATATCATGTAAATACTGGACTACATATCCCTACACAGTTTATGCATTCACATACTCCTGTCTGTCCTGACACATAATAACTGGTGGTGCAGGGGTCACATGGCCACATACTACGCAGTAGTTAGTGACATACATCTGTACAGAATCCCACTGCTTTGTCAGACATACACAATAGTTATGGTGGCCCGGCAGCAGTACGTCTTGCAAATATCTGGACATAACATCACAATGGGTAATTACACTAAGCTGCTAAGCATGTAACAAAGCACTGTGCAAACTACAGGAAGATGGCCACAACACTGGCCTACATTTTGTATGGGGGAATACACGTGTACCTGCAAATGTAGCAGGCTCTACAGGCATGTCACAGCACAGAGTAACAGACACCTGTGTGAAAGTGCATACCCACAACCAGTTTGAACACAGTCACAGCCACATATGGTATGCAATCTTAATATTACAATATATGGCCTGTCTGATCAACACCATCCTCATATGTGCCACTCACACACTAATCCTACATATACTGGGTCATGGCACAGTGTGGTCCAATGCCTGTCTGTGGTATGGGACACATGTGTGTTTGGTCCTACAAACATGTGTGCTGATGAGGTACCATACACTGGAGCAGCATGTAACATCAGATAGAACAAGACCAAGAACAATGACATCTACTACAATCTGTACACAGGCAAAAGTATTTATTTGCAATACACATCCTGTCGACAATCACCATAAGTACATGGACCCCACTACTGTACACACAACCATAGAATGCACAGATTATATCCTCAGAAAGAACCCCTACTATACATAACATGTCTAGCAGTCTGATATCTGACTGGCTTGTTATCAGGTATGATGTCAATAAATAATGGCGTACAGAACATATGCACCTCATACTGCATGACATATGTACAAAGGTTGACAGACTTGTGGCTGGAGCCACAAACACTGGGCCAATATTGGCATGATGCTGTGATACCCTCATACATTTACTGTTCTAACAGGGTTTGCTGTGACATATGTCCTATGACGGATATGAAGTCAGTAACTGTCATGGCTGTCACCATGTACTGACTGCAATCCTCAGACTATGCTTCTGCACTTCTAAGATAGGTTATCTGTGATTAACACAAGAAACATAAGACTCCAAATAGTGCCCAGTCTGCAGATAACTCTACGGGGGGGGGGGGGAGAGTTTCCTCAAACACATAACACTGTCATGACAGGTATTAAATCGTGTAGACCAACCATATCCACAGAAACCCTGTTACTCCAAATGGAGAACAGCAACACTTACATTCTGTAGTCATGTCTGGAATATCCCTCTCCTTTTTGTTGGCCTGTCTCCACAGTGTATGTTGTTAGAGGTATATCCCAATACCATCTCTGATGCTGTTTGCCAAATACTGACATGAGGTCCTGCTCATAGTAAATGAAAAGGCCCAACACCCACATGATGTTCCTAGGGATAGGACTGTGTTTCCATGCAGTTGGCTATGGGAATGTTACCACAACTGTTCCCCATGCAATCAGCTAGAGGGGGACTGAAATTCATGCAGAGGCCATCAGCTGATCATGAGCATCACTTACAAAACACAATCTGCTCCCTAAGCAAAGCAGGTGTACTTCTCCACATCCACCAGAGAGGGAGTGAGAGAGATAGACAGAGACAAAATAAGACAGGGAGGGGGGTGGGAGAGTAAAACCTAAACATGTGTGTGTCACATACTTACCAGTACAGGGTTTCAAACCCCTGCTTGACTATGTATTGCTATCACATGTTTATGCAGTTATTGGATGCACCACAGAGCTTACATGTTGGGGAGTTGTCCAAAGATATATCTGATGGTGAGTGACATCTGCAACAGTGATAAGGGAGGGATAAGGTAGGTGTAGTACACGTGCCTGTCCACATGAACAGGTGTCAACCTCGACACAGCCAAACTCTCTCAAGGACTCACACACATTATCACAGTTGGCAGGGTCAGGATGAGACTTCCTAACTAGCTAGTTTGCCACATTACAGTAATACGCAGCTATCACATGCATCACAGGGGTTATCAGGATGATATATGGGCAAAAGGTAGATGAAGGTCTTTGACATCAGAAGGCATGCTTCAGTAGGCCAATGGGAGGTGCAGTGTAGTGTGAATGACATCAAAATCATTATACTCCAGACACACACACACACACACACACACACACACACACACACACACACACACACACATGCACTCACACACAGGTTGCCAGTACTGACATGCATTGGGTGCATTGCTTCCCAGGTGTGGTGGCTGACTGTGCCAAAAGGCTGTACAAGGCTAGGTAAAGGGTATACCTTGACATCAGGCCACATGAAAATGGTTTGCAGTGTGGCTCAGGGATGCAGTGCCTGGATTGGTGCACACAGGTGGGTATTGTATTCACCATCCAGTCATCTGGGTTACTATTGTGGGTGGCCAGTGCTGTGCAATGCTTGCCATGTATGTTTTCTATAGTCCATGACATTGATGGTGTCTGGGATGTGCACACATCCCACATGCATGTTCTGTGACATGTAAATGTGTACCTGGGGTATCTGGGGCATGTTGTGTACACAGATTGTTATCATCAGATGTGCCATTCCTGGCCTCATGTGGTGGGAACTGCCAATGGACACCAAGTTGACCCTGCACCTACATTGACAGCATGATACAGGTATTCCCTGGTGTCAGTGGCATCTGTCCATACAGGGCATGTGTATAAGGCATGGTATGTCATTTGTGGGTTACATTTGCTGGCACTACAGTTGTTGCAGGCATCCGGTGGGGAACATAGTGAAGGAGCACTATATGCAATTTTATGCATATTGTAGTGATGGGACAGGGTGCCATGCCCTCTGTAGTCTGCTCCAATCACACCATGGTTACTATCTGTGGGCAATATGCAGAAAACTACCAACATAGTGACTGTTGCCAATATGAGTGTGTCTGTGTATGACACATGGGTAGAAAGTGTTCTCTGGGTAATACAAGGGTTGCCTAAATTGTTCGCCAGGCCTTGAAGTCACATGTAGGGATATGGATTGTCAACCCCAGCCTCCCTGCTGTTTGACATCTGTTATCCTTGTAAGGTGGACATTGTGACATATAATAGGCCCACCATATAAGAAATTTGCAAAACCCGCTCCACAGTGAGTCCAGTTGTTACACACTCACAGCCACCTCCACACAGGATATGAATGACAAATGTACACATACACACACACACACATACACACACACACACACACACACCAAGTCTCAAGGTCACCATGTCTGGCATTGGAACTCCTATCTAACTAGTACATCACACTACAGCATTACATAGTTATAGGATGTGCCACAGAGATTAGTGAGCTCCTCCTTCCCCAAAGGTGCATTTCAAAGTGAATGACATCAGCAGGCATGCCAAAGATGGGCAATGGAGGTTGTAGTGACTGTGAATGGCCTCAAAAGCATTGCTCACTACACAGACAAACAAACACACAAATATCCACACGTGCCATGTCTGGGAATATAACTCCTACCTAGCTAGTTTATTATACTACAGCATTACACAGTTATAGGACATGCCACAGAGATTACTGGACTACTCCTTTCCCAAAGGTGTATTTCAAAGTGAACAATATCAGCAGGCATGGCAAAGAAGGGCAATGGAGGTTGCAGTGAATGTGATTGGCCTCAAAAGCATTGTTGTTTACACAGGCACACAAACATCCATACTTGTCAAGTCTGGGAATAGAACCTCTACCTAACTAGTTTATCACATTACAGCATTACACAGTTATAGGATGCTCCACAGAGATTTTTGGGATACTTTTCCCCAAAGGTGTATTTCAAAGTGAATGACATCAGCAGGCATGCCAAACAAGGCCAATGGAGGTTGTAGTGACTGTGAATGGCCTCAAAAGCATTGCTCCCTACACAGGCAAACAAACATGCACACACAGTTGCCAAGTCTGGGATTAGAATTCCTACCAACTAGTACATCACACTACAGCATTACACAGTCATAGGACACTCCACGGAGATTACTGGGCTACTTCTTCCCCAAAGGTGTATTTCAAGGTGAAGGCATCAGCAGGCTTGCCATAGTTGGGCAATAGGGAGTGCACTGTGTGTGAATGGGCCATAACCCATTAGTCTAGAGGTAGACACACAACACTCAGGCACATGCATGTTTATATTCTACAGGTACGTGTATACAACTGCTAGATGACTACTGACTTGTACAGTCATGTTACACAGTTAGCACAAGCACCACAGACACTGTAGTGCTGACAGATACCAGAGACAAATATCTGTGGTGATTGAAATTTGCACATCATGTGGTTTTAGCCAATTAGATGTGTGCTGGGTGGGACAAGCCTCATGATGGGAAGCTCTTTGTCACTGTCACTCTCTTCCACATATCTATGTATGTGTAATTGTGGCCTATTATAGTGTGTTGTCCTTGGATATATGTGTGTATTCCTATCCAATCTGTGTGCAAAGCATGACTGGTGTGTACTGAGGAGTGTATGCACTAACATCTGCGACTGTCAGATATGTATGGTCCACTGTTGTTGCCAGACATGGGCTTCAGTGTGTGAGCATGCCCAGTATGACCTTTCAGTATTTTGTTGTCTGACGTGGCCTTAATTTCTCTAAGTGTGGGAGCATGCCCAGTATGACCTTCTGTATTGAATGTGTGAATCCATTCCAGGTAGATTGTACTCCAGTGTAGGCTTTTGTGTTATATACCTTACAGCTAGCAAACTGTTTATGCAGGATATCTGTAGATCGGTTGACAATATGGGGTCAAAATGGGCAAAGGATAGTGGGTTACTGTAGATAATTGTATCTGTGCTGCTTCTGCTACATGGTCATGGTGTTATTCAGACATATGTACTGTTATACACTGTGATGTTTTATTTCATCAAGTACTGTCAGGTATACATATTTGCTTGCAGCGATGTCCTGGAGAACACAAGGTGAATGCAGCTTTGTCCAGTATTGTGGTCAGCAGCCTACATATTCTTGCACAATCATGCCATTCTGGAGGGGAAGCTGCAGACACTTGCTGCTGGGTCTGTGCAAATGGTTCAGCACCTTGGTACAGTGGTGGCAGAGGATCCCATGCTTGTACATCCATCGACATGACAATATGGCCATATCCTGCTGTGGCCATACCTCACAGCTGCACAGATTCTTACAGGTTACTCAGAGGCAGGGTCATAATTTTGGAGATTACCCCTTCAACTTGTGGTTTACGAGGAGGTTTGTAGTCACCCATTCTTGTGTTTGCAGCCAGGGATAGTATGTGCACACAGCTGAGTTTCAGACTTCACACACTGTTGCTGCCCATGCTCCCACCCCCCCTATTATTCTATCCTCTTCCATACATTATGCAAACATTATCTGATATGTTCTCTATAGTTATCACCTCTTCCCAGCAGTAATTTGCTGTTGGTCCACAGTTCATGCAGTAGGACATGGTGGACATGTTACTGTGATTTGTCCACATGGCCTTGCATTTGGGGTCTGTGGACTGTGTTGTGTTGTTATTTGGGAGTCCATGACATAACATACATTGGCAGCATGGGTGAGACACAGGCCTTTGGTAAAGGATTGTAGGCCATTTGGTAGCGATGCAGGCCAGCTGTAGCAGGCAGTTGAATTCTGTCTCTCCTACAGTCCCAGACTGCAATACACCATATTCCCCTGGGGTGACAGGGTAGGTGTGCAAGGTGTTTATGCCAATACTTTCTGTCAGTATTGATCCAGTGGTGTGGATGCTGGCAGGGTGCTGCTTACAGCTAGGGACACACCTGCATGGGACACCTGCTCTGCATGCTGCATTCTTTCACTATTGCCATACATAGGTGGGAGTCATATTGTACTCAGTCCCAACAGCAGGGATAAGACCGGAGAGGTATTTGTGGATGGTGGTGGGGTGAGCTGGGTGCATGTGTGCTATGGACACTACTTGCATCTGACTCACAGATATGCATGGGGCATTCCACCTATGCTGGCTTGTGCAGGGCCATCAGCTGTTTCTCAATACTTCATGCCTATGATCTTTGTGGTCTATCAGTGTTGGACCAGATGACATTGGTAGTCCCTACTACAAGCCCAAATAATGTGCTGCAACCCTGTATGTACAATTCAAAGGGTGTGTCCATTTGACAGTTACATATTATACACTGTCTGTCTGGGGTACTTCCCCCTGTGTACTGCTTATGTATCTGGGCCAACATTCATGCCATGTCCATCTTTCAGATGGTGACTCATATTACTTCCAAACATTTACTATGGCTTACTGCTAGAATGTGTTTTGCTGGGAAGCATTGTGTTTGGCATTGCAGTTGTGAGAACTTGGCCCTGTCATCGGCAGCACTGGGCAATGGTCACCAGGACAAACCTCACCATGCATAAATACTGACCACTCTCACGCAATATACAACACACACCAAACTAACACACACAGACCTGCATATTGTACACATGCTACAATCTATCCTGCTACCGTGGCCAGTTCAGGTAATATGTGCTCCACTGTTATTAATTATATCTACACATGCATGTTACTACATTTCTACATAGGATTGGGGGGGCACACCTGACTGTTACTACATGTCTACATAGGATTGGCGGGGCACACCTGACTGTTACTACAGTTCTACATAGGATTGGGGGGGTACACCTGACTGTTACTACAGTTCTACATAGCATGGGGGCACACCTGACTGTTACTACATGTCTGCATAGGATTAGGGGGGTAAACCTGACTGTTACTACATTTCTACATATCATTGGGGGGCATACCTGACTGTTACTACATGTCTACATAGGATTGGGGGGCAAACCCGACTGTTACTACAGTTCTACATAGGATTGGGGGGCACACCTGACTGTTACTACAGTTCTGCACAGGATTGGGGGACACACCTGACTGTTACTACATTTCTACATAAAATTGGGGGGGGCACACCTGACTGTTGCTACATGTCTACATAGGATTGGGGAGCACACCTGACTGTTACTACAGTTCTACATAGGATTGGGGGCACACCTGACTGTTACTACATGTCTACATAGGATTGTGGGACACACCTGACTGTTACTACAGTTCTGCATAAGATTGGGGAGGCACACCTGACTATTACTACATTTCTACATAGAACTGGGGGAAGCACTCCTGACTGTTGCTACATGTCTACATAGGAATGTGGGGGCACACCTGACTGTTGCTACAGTTCTACATAGCATGTGGGGCACACCTGACTGTTACTACATGTCTACATAGGATTGGGGGGGCACACCTGACTGTTACTACATTTCTACATAGCATTGGGGGCACACCTGACTGTTACTACATGTCTACATAGGTTTGGGGGGCACACCTGACTGTTACTACAGTTCTGCATAGGATTTTGGAGGCACACCTGACTGTTACTACATTTCTACATAGAACTGGGGGGAGGACACCTGACTGTTGCTACATGTCTACATAGGATTGGGGGGGGCACACCTGACTGTTACTACAGTTCTACATAGGATTTTGGGGCACATCTGACTGTTACAACATTTCTACATAGGATTGGGGGAGTACACCTGACTGTTACCACATGTCTACATAGGATTGGGGGGTACACCTAACTGTTACTACAGTTCTGCATAGGATTGGGGAGGCACACCTGACTGCTACTACATTTCTACATAGAACTGGGGGGAGCACACCTGACTGTTGCTACATGTCTACATAGGATTGTGGGGGCACACTTGACTGTTACCACAGTTCTACATAGCATGTGGGGCACACCTGACTGTTACTACATGTCTACATAGGATTGGGGGGCACACCTGACTGTTACTACATTTCTACATAGCATTGGGGGGCATGCCTGACTTTTACTACATGTCTACATAGGATTGGGGGGCACACCTGACTGTTATTACAGTTCTGCATAGGATTGGGGAGGCACACCTGACTGTTACTACATTTCTACATAAAACTGGGGGGAGCACACCTAACTGTTGCTACATGTCTACATAGGATTGGGGGAGCACACCTGACTGTTACTACATGTCTACATAGGATTTTGGGGCACACCTGACACTTGTACATATTTGCTATGACTGTACTGATATTTCAGGTACTCCATTTCATTATGTATTCTAACCTATCATGCTGACTACAGGCATATCTATGAACTATAGGTCTTAGTTTTGATTGACCTACATTTAAGTTTCTGACTTCTTACCCTTCAGAACTAACATCTCACTGTCTGACTGGTGTAGTCTGTCTGTGTAGACCTGGGGGGGTTCCCCATAGCTAGCAATCAGAGGCCTTAGCACAGCCTTTGTTTGTGTTTGTCTACACCTGTCCTGCTGGCTGAGACTGTTGTTGGGTATGTGAGCCTCCCTGACTGGAATGTGTGTGTCCTATGGATGCACATGTAGCCCAGCACATTTCTTGCAGTGAGTTTTGTCACCTTGTCTAGTGCTGGCTACTATGGTGACACCAGTATTTGTTACAGATCTCATGCTGCCACTATAGGTGTCTACTATCTGCTGGCATCCCATTCAACCACCTGATTCCTTTGCATGCTCACATCCATACCATAGATACAAGTAACAACACATACTACTCCATTTGGCAACTGGTAGGGAGAGTGACTTATCTTGTGGCTGTGCCAGTAATGAGGATGGTGCTTGAAGGCTGACTATGTCGGATGCACATAGTACACTCCCTATACATCGAACCAAAGAAAAAGCACCGGATACCATGTCTCGTCCCAAATCACACAATTTCTTGAAGCACCGAACAGTGAAGCACAAAGTCAATCCAAACTTTATGCTTCACTGTTCAGTGCTTCAATAAATTTTGTGACTTTGGGACAAGACGTGGTATCTGGTGCTTTTTCTTTGGTTTGTTGTTTTCTACTAAAGCACTTTTGTCACCTTGTTTTTGTTTTTTTACACTCCCTATACATGGTTAAGCACAGGTAGTGTCATGTTTGACATCCCTTTTACTAAATGTGTGAGTGAGAGAGAGTTGTCATTCCCTGGGTCCCTACCATGTCAGTGTATGTGCTATGAGTTGCCTCTTTGCCAAGACCAGTGCATACTGGGCACGCCTCCTTCTGCCTACTGGGGCAGGCTCAGGTTGTTCCTCCTCCAAGTCACTCTGTGCTTGTGCAGGCCTTGGCAACAGTGGGGGGCTGTGTGGCTCTGCCCCATGTTGTTCCTGCTGAAGCTGTTTCCGCAGGATCATTTTGTGTAGCACAGCACATACAATGACAATTTGGATATATGTAGCTGGTGAGTACTGCTAGGCTCCACCAGATGTGCCTAGGCACAGGAACCATGACTTGAGCATCCCTAACACACGCTCTATTATGATTCGGTCTGTGCGTGTGCCTCATTATGGAGTTCTTGTTCGAGTGTGTGTGCATTTCTGATGGGTGTCATCAGCCATGGCAGCAGTGTGTAACCAGCATCCCCCATTAGGTGACCATAAGGGATGTCCCCACCGGCAAATTTCTGGTACAGCTGTGTCAGATGCCAGATGTGGGAGTCGTGATAGCTTCCAGGGCAGCTAGCACACACATTCATTATAATGCCCTGGGCATCGCACACAACCTGACAGTCGATGGAGTGGAAGCCCTTGTGTTTGATGTAGACCCTATCCCCTCACCAGGTGGTGCTTTGATGCATATGTGAGCGTAGTCTATAGCCCCGACTACCACAGGGTATTCTGCTATTTGGTGGAAGAGACACATATTGCTGGCCAACGCCTCACAGGAGTTGGGAAAATATACATACTCACCGGCATGTGCAGACATGGCATCCAGGAACTGGTGGAACACCCTGGATGCTGATGTCAGTGAGATCCCCATGATATTCTCAGTTGGCCTTTGGAAGGTACCTGTGGCTAGTATTCTTAGGCCTACACATACCATGGTATCCACTAAGATGTGTTCCCCTCTGTTAGTTCTGTGTGAGAGGTGTGGCTGGCACAGCTCAATAATTTTCTGTAGGAGGTCCCTGACCACCCTATAGTGCTCCACTATCTCCAGCTCATGTAGCCCCTGGTAGGTTACCCTGGGTCTGTACACTCTTCTCCTTCTCCTCACTGTGGGTTGGTCATCAGTATTCTCATCCTCACCACCCTCAGCCTCTTCCACATGTTGATGTATGATAGCTGCTGCAGCCCCTATCATTTTGTTGCTTTTGTTTGTTAAAATTTACCCACTTGTGTACATCGGTGTTGTACAGTCTGTGGGAAAAAACAGAGGGAAAGGTGTTTGCATATTTTATAGTGGTGTGCTGGGCTGGGCTGCTGCCTATGTAATTGACTGATTTTGATACATTTCACCTGCCAGCTATGCTAGTTCTCCTTGATTACCTTCCTACTGCAGTTTTCCCTTCCCATTTCCTTCCTGTTTAAGCCCAGGGGCACACCGCACAAACACAGTGCTTAGATGTGCACGGAGCTGCTATTTCCTGGTTTACTTTTTTTTTCCTTTAAAACACGGTGCGCACACCTGTTTAAGCAATGTAAAGAGTGGTAGGCAGTCTCAGACACCCCCTTGCTTAGCTCTGCTAAGTTAAGGGCAAACCCGAGCCACAGGGCTCCAATAAGCTTACAGTATGCCTGACACATTCCCTATGATATCAGCTAACTCTTAGGCTTGCACCATGGTATTCCTGCACTTACACTGTTGGGTGCTGGCTACCATTGAGGGGAAATCTGGGATTCAGTACCATTCCCCTCATTTGCATAGGATTGCCTGCTACTGCATAGTTACATGACCCACACTGAGCCTTCCCCCTTAGCAACCACTATTCACTGGATATGTTGTCTTCTGCCTGCCATTGAGTATAACAGCAAAATAGTGATTTTGGATGCAATGCTTATTTCTGTTTTTTTTTTTATTTTTGGCCCTATCCCATTTGTGTGCTACTGCCCTACACTTAAACAGACAAAATCAGCTAAAAAAAAATAAAAGTTATTTTTTTTGCAAACTGTTTTCCATGCCAATGGCCATATATTTGGACATTGGCATGCTTTACACATACTATACACCCTTTATTTGGAGCTGTCATGGCTCCATTTTGTAGTTTGCAGAAATGTACTCTGTTACTAACCGGTACATTTCTGCACACTACACTAGTCCTGCATGGCCAGCTGACAGCTTCCTGGATCACAAATTCACCTCATTTGCACGGTTTTAACCTGCAAATGGGGTAATTTGCATAAAGGAGCTATGTCCTTGCAGGAATAGTGCAGGAGTGCTTGTGCACGTCCCTGGATCGCACAGCAGCCATATTGCCTCCAGCAGCTCCTGCACTATTCCTGCACACCGTGCAGAGCTTGCTGAATCTGGGGGTGAAACTGAAATGTGTGTCATTAATTTCTAACTTCTCTCTTTCATGATTTGCCAGTCCAAAAGTATGAGGTCAAAATGAGGACATTCATTGACCAGTATTATGGGAGGTATGAATGTGTCTATCTTTGATGCCTGTGGCCTATTACTTGATAGAGTACACATGTATTCATATAACTCTCTGTAGTCGCATGTGAAAGCCATTGCTGTACAAATCACACAGCTTTTAAATACTTACATTACCAAATAACAACATGCAATGATATGCCATTCATTTGTCTTATTCTACAATTCCGGTTTAATACTCCAGTTTTAGTACTTACCTTGTAAATCCAGCAGATGCTACAGTTTTAGTTCAGGGCTGACTCTGTCTGATGCTAGGAGAACAAAGCCATTACATGGGAAGGTAAAGGTTCTGAGCATTGCTTGGCATCAATGTTACTATGTGTATGTGCACAGGAGGAAGGGTTTAGCCCCCTAGGTAGTGAGTGAGTGAGTGTGCTATGCATTGCCTCTTGGCCAGTGCAAGGGATATTGAGCACACCTACATCTGCCTATACCAACAACAGCTGCTGGTTCCCCCCTGACTTTTCTCCTGCTTGTGGCTGTGGTGGCCTTGTCATTGGTGGTGGGATGTGTGCCTCTTCCCCTTGTTGATCCTGTTTAAGCTGCTTTCTTAGGATGAGGTTGTGAGGTATGACGCAGACTGTGGAGATTTCTGTTCATGTATTTGGGTTGTACTACAGGTCTCTCCCAGATGTATCTAGGCAGTGAAACAGCAACTTCAACAGCCCAAACACATACTTTATGATATTTCTGGTTTGGGTGTGTGCCTCATTATGATGTTCTTGAGTGGGTGTGTCTGCATTTCTGATGGGCATCACCAGTCACTGCTTCAGTGCATAACCTGCATGCTCCAGTAAATGATCCTGTGTGATACCACCCCTAGTGAACATCTGATACATTTGGGAGGTGTGACAAATATGTGAATGTTGGTAACTGCCTGGTTTGCCAGCACACACATTCAAGATGATTCTCTTAGCATTACACATGACTAGGGTTGCCAACTTTTCAAATGGCCAAAGTGGGACATTTTCGGGACAAACATCAGATTTTACAGGCCGTCACATACCCACGGTCAGTATAAAGGATATAACTTAACTTTTTTGCCTAAATAATAGCTTATTCTTGTAGCATTTAGTTGCTTATTGTGTTTCTTATAACATTTAGGTATTTTAGATACAGAATTACTGTTTTATGCAACTGTTACATACAGTATAGGACATAATTATGTCCTACAATCTCAGGACATTTGCCATTTTTATTATTTTTTGTCAGGACACAACTGTCCAAAGAGGGACTGTCCCTCACAAAGTGGGACAGGTGGTAACCCTACACATGACCTGGCAGTTGATGGAGTGGAAGCCCTTTCTACTTATGTGCAACCTGTCCCATTCCCTGGGTGGTGTCTTGATTTTTATATGTGTACAATCTCTTGCACCCAGTACTTCAAGGTAGTGTGCCATATGATAGAACTCTTGCATATTTGTGGCCCTATCCTCAGGAGTTTGGGGGAAGTATTTGTGGTCATTGGTATGTTATAGCATAGCATTCAGGAATTGATGGAGGATCCTAGATATTGATGCTTGTGAAACCCCCAGTATATCCCCTGTTGGTCTCTGTAAGGTTCCTAGCTTGAATTCTAAGGGCTATACTTACATTTGTCTCTATAGGTATTGGTTCCCCCTGGTTTCCTCTGGGTCTGAGTTGAGGATGACAGAGGTTGCAGAGTTCCTGTGGTGTGTCTTTATCTACCCTATAGTGCTCTACAATTTCCATGTTATGCAGATTATGATAAGTTAACCTGGGTCTGAAAAATCTTGTTCTTCTTGGCCACAGTCTATTAGCAGTAGAAGTAAAATAGACTTCAGCCTCTTCCACATACGCATATATTAAAGCAACAGCAAACCCTAACATTCTTTCTGTATAGACTCATTTCTGTGGCTGTATTCCAGTAGGTTTTGGAATTCACAGGGAAAACCAGCACTGTGTCTACAAGGTTGCTTTATAGCTTGATGAAAAGCTCCTCCATCTCGGATTACTTGATTAGCATACAATTCAGCTGCTTATGCTGTAATTAGCATACAATGGTGTTTATCATGGTTGTGTGGCTCTACACACCATGTAGAGCCACTTACTGAATACAGCACAGTGCGCTATCACGTGCACGTCTTTGCATGACACTCACATGGTGTTAGCGGACCATGTAGGGTTTACTAATTCCAGCCCTCAGTTTTTTCATTGCTTTTTATTCTATAAGCTAAGGGTTTGATTAATAATGCGAATAGTAGAGTGGACAAGGGAATCAATTGCTTTGTGCCTTTGCTTAAAGTAAATCCTTGAGATGTGCAAGATCCATTTTTAACATTTGATTTGCAGTCTCTATACAAATTTTTTTTTTTTTGAATATTCCAATAAATTGTTCTGGAAATGCAAATACTTCTAAAGTTTTAAACAAGTAGTTCCCATCTACAGAATAAAAACTATGTCAATATGTAAGCTAATTAGGGCCAATTTTTAGTTCACTCCTTTTACTAAATTTAAGATACTTACTATTGTTTTTATATTATCATACATTAATCTATAAACTATAAATCCTGTTTGATCTTTATTAATTTATCTACTAGATGTCTTAATCTTGTAGTGAACATGGAAACAAATATTTTATAGTCTGCATTTAATAATGAAATAGGTTTATATGTGGAAAAAACTTATTATCCTTTCCTTGCTGAAGTATAGATGAAATCACAGAAAATTTCCAAAAGAGAGGAATTATTTTGCCACTCTGAATTGTCATGAACATTTGCAGAGGAAAAAAACAAATGGCACTACTAAAGGCACTCCGATCAACAAGACAAAAACAAAGGAAAATAATGGACATGCCACCATGAACAACATCATAAGCAAAAGCACCCTTTAATAAAAATGGTTAAAACCACTTAAAACAAAAAACAAACAGCAAGAAAGAATTAGCACTTTCAGCCATAGCCTTCTTCAGATACTAATTCATGTCAGCCAATCATCCTTCTTATAAATAAAATATAACCAATCAAAAAGGTTAATCTCTGCCTTTTCATTATCATAAAACCAATGAAAGGACTTATATAAATCAACCTATTGAAAAACACCTAAAAGATACTCCTCAAAGAGAGATCCAATAGCAATGAATTCCATAAGTGTCAGACATTGTGATACACTTCAATGGGCCCAATCAGCTAAGAAGGGCTAGACACAAAGGACCAATGGTTATCATTGACATCCAATGAGAAAAACTGTGTAAAACAAACTATTCTAAAAATGCCCTGGAAGCATAACACTAAAGCTGTCCAATAGCTAAAGCCATATAACAGTCAACTTATATAATTCCACTTCACTGTCATTAATGATAGCTAACAAGCTTAAGAACGTCAACCAATCATCTGCTTAAAAGAAAAAAAGAGACAATCATGCTGTCGAGGAGCTAGCTCAACCACTACTCCATCGTAGCCATGAAAAACAGCTATATATCCAAGCCTATAGTAAAAGCTTGAAAGGAGTACATTAAGCCAGTGGTTGGATATAAGAATTCATTGTTGGTACGAGTATACTGACAAGCTTTACAAAAGCCACATTTCCAAGTTCCTTTGCATTTGCTATAAAGAGCTTCCTTTCCATTCTCAAACCCATCTTTAAAGCATAAGCCTTTTTAAATTATTTTTTTTTTTTAAAAGAGAACCTCAGAACTTCCTCTATGATATCCTTAATCTTTGTATCTGAGGTCAAGACTGACCAACCTCTGTTTGAGGTTGCCTTACCAGGTTGGAGCAGTAAGGGAACCTCAAACAGAGAATGGTACTCCTTTCAAGGATGGGCCACTTGTAACATTAGAAATGTTGTTTACATTGTGATATGTGATTGCTGCCCTGCTTATTATGCAGGGAAGACCAATAGGACACTCAAAGACAGAATTCTCCATTATATGTCAGAAGTCAGAAATAGCATCCCAACAAATGCCCTATTTAATCATCTGAAGGTAATAGCACTCATAAATTTAAGTTTATGGCCCTCATGCAGCTGAAGAACAGTAAAAGATGGGTTGTCCTATGAAATAAAACAAAAGTGGAAGAAACACGATGGATCATTGAATTGAGAGCAGATCGACCACCTGGACTAAAGCCCATTTTGAAAGAATGGGGCTTGACGAAAAGGAAATAAAAATATTGAAATATCTATGCCTTTAGGTTTGCCCTAGTGGCAGCCAATAGGTCATTTTGAAATTGATTGGTTTCATATATATTTTTATATGATATGAATGGAGCAAGGGACGAGTATGTCTCTTGATTTTTAGACTGGTATATTCTCTTTGAAACAGTTGTAAGGTCCGTCTTGCTAAGTGTAATTCTAAATGTTTATTGTTTCTAGTAGTTTGCCTTTTATTTTTTCTTGTAATTGATTTGACCATTCAAAGCTATTTTAGCTTTGAATGAACTAAGGAATGCACTTGCCATTTGACTGGTTGTTTTCTGCTTTTAAGGAAGACAACTGGTTGCTATAGTAAGTTTTTTGATATAAGCTCTTTGTATTTGTGAAGCGGAAGAAAAGGCTGATTTGACCTCCAGCATTTGTTGTCCTCATGCTGGTTTGGTCACACAGTTCTTATATGTTATGAATGGAATAGGTGATGAGCACACCTACTGAGATATTGATTGACCATTTTTTATTTGCAAAGTAGTTGACTGGTTTTTATTATCAAGCTTAAAAATTGTTTAAAAACTGATAATAATGAAGTGGTCCTAAAGGCATGTTGTTGCTTAGAGGTCATTAAACGCCACTGACATTTGATTTGGCTATGAAGGTATTTCCGCAACTATGGATGGAGTTAAGAATTGAGATTGCCTTTTGTAGTTTTGATTTATGATTTCCCAAATTCAAGGCATTTTATAGGCTGAGACTGTAAGCTGTATTGATCGTAAGCTTTCACCTTCAGTGAATAGATATTCTGAAGGCTGATAGACTTCCAACAATAGCTCTTTGATTTTTTGCAATTGGCATGGCTATTTAGCTGTCCTTTTGACTTAGTGGTGAAGTTCTCTTCCAGCTATGTATGGAGCAAATCATTGTGCTTGCCTTTTGAGGCTTTGATTGGTGACTTTCTGCCTTTCAGGCAGATGTTTGGTTGGGGCCATAAGCCGTATTGATTGTAAGCTATTGTCTTCAGTGAAATGGCATTTTAAAGGCTGACTGTTTTTCATTAATAGTTCCTGATCTTTTACTGTAGGCTTGGATATATAGCTGTTTTTCATGGCTACCATGGAGTAGGGGTTGAGCTACCTCCTTGGCAGCATGACTGGCTATCTTTTTTTCTTTTAAGCAAATGATTGGTTGACATTCCTAAGCTTGTTAGCTATCATTAACAACAGTGAAGTGGAATTATATAAGCAGACTGTTATATGACTTTAGCTATTGGACAGCTTTAGTGTTATGCTTCCATGATGTTTTTAGAATGTTTTTTTTTAAACAGTTTTTCTCATTGGGTCACATATCTCATATGCAGGTTTGCTCTATTTGAACATGAATGGCTCATGTTGTCAATGATAACCATTGGACCTTTGTGTCTAGTCCATCTTAGCTGATTGGGCCCATCAAAGCATATCACAATGCTTGACACTTATGGAATTCATTGCTATTGGATCTCCCTTTGAGGAGTATCTTTTAGGTGTTTTTCAATTGGTTAATTTATATAAGTCCTTTCATTGGTTTTATGATAATGAAAAGACTGAGATTAACCTTTTTTATTGGTTATATTTTATTTATAAGATGATTGGCTGACATAAATTAGGATCTGAAAAAGGCTACAGCCAAAAGTTCTAATCCTTTCTTGCTGTTTATTTTTTGTTTTAAGTGTTTTAACCATTTTTATTGAAGGCTGCTTTGCTTACGAGGTTGTCCTTGGTGGCACGTCCGTTATTTTCCTTCACTTTTGTCCTGAAAATTTCATTGAGTAATTCTAAAACATTCATTGGAAGCAGACTGTATAATTTCATACTTTAACCATCTAACTCTGGAGCCTTACCCTTTTTCCCTTTTTAAAGTATCTTTAACTTCTATTAGGGTAATAGGCTTATTCAACAGACATGTTTGTTGGCCTTAAGTTTATTACTAACATTTTTTCTTTAAATACTTATCAGTTTTGTAATTAACAGGATTATTATTTTATCTTTATTAAGATACTCATGGATTTTTTCAAAAATACTAGGCATTTCCTCTATGACTGAAGTAAGCTTATTAGTATAAGGAGTTTGGTTATTATTGATTTGTGCCTTTTTGCTTAACATCTTACTAATTAGCTAATCTATGTAGATTGTTTGAAGTCATCACATAACTGTGAAATTTTAGTTTTTCTAAAGCTATCTCCACTTTATGCATTAAAATGTTTTGATATTTTGTCATTAATTTTTAATGACTTTATTATCTAATATATTTGTTTGTTGTTCAAACCTTGCTTTATGTATTTAACCTCGTACATCTAACATTTCTTTATCCCACTCCTTTATTTTATTTCTAGCCCATCTTCCTATTCTATCTTTAATATGCATTTTTAAGGAGTCTCATAATATGACTTTACTAACCAGACCATTATTATTCAAAGATAAAACAATTTCGATTCATCATTAAGGTAACTCTTAAATTCTTTTAATTCCATCATATATATTGGGATTCTAGACATAATCTAAAATTTCCTTGTATCCATTAATATATTAATACTTAATGCATTATCATCAGATAAAGGGCAAAGAATAGTTTTGAAATAATTTACTTTATTTATTAAGTAAACCTATAGCGGCATAAATCCTATCAGTTCTAGTTTATATTCATGCACATAAAAATGGATGAAGAACACTGTTTTCTCTTCTGCTCTGACTATTAAATCAACTAAATTATTATTATTATTATTAAATATCATGGTCAAGGCTCCAGAGAGCACCCCAGCACTACCAGGCTATACCTCATATCATGCCTTTCGGCCCCAAAACCCGGACCGTACCACAAAAGGAGGGGGAGTTTCCATATTTATCAAGGATATCCACACCTCCAGGTTAGTGGCATTGCACGAAGTATCGGAGACCATCCATGTGCAACTAACAGTGGGCAAGACTGCTTTTCAGTTTATAGCATCCTACAGACCACCCTCTCAAAGTCAGGAATCCCACTCGGCTTTCCTGAAAACATTGGAAAACATGAAGATCTCTCCGAACACCATTATATTGGGCGACTTCAACTACCCAAACATTGACTGGGAGCACTACTCAAGCCCCAGCACCTTAGCCCAAAGGTTCCTGGAAATTATAAACTCAAATGGTATGGAACAACTAGTCCCCACTCCCACAAGAGGGGACAACATACTAGACCTGATCATTACCAACATGGGGACTCTATGCTCAACACCAGAAGTATATCCCTCATTGGTAAGATCAGACCATAAATTAATTTCACTGGATGTCCACATCCCGACCCCACCCCCAGCCCAGAAAACCACAGTGAAAAACTTCTCAAAAGCGAACTTCTCACTTCTCAAAACTGAAGTAGAATCCTTCAAGGCCCCAGGGCCAGTGGAAACTACGGCCCAAACTGCAGAATCCTATATAAACGCATTCTATGGACATCTCCAGGAATGCATGGATCATGCTATCCCAAACAAAACCAAGACCCAATCATCCAAAGGCAGGCGTCCAGTCTGGTGGACCCCTGCCATAAATAAACTGTACAACAGAAGGCGGAAGCTACTACATGATAGAGCAAAATCCCTAATAGGGAAGGCATCTCTGATCAGTACTTCCAAAAAATTACGATCCCTCATAAAATCCTCCAAGGCCAGCTTCGAGAGAAAAATTGCACAGGACACCAAAGACAATCACAAGGCTTTTTTCAGTTATGCTAGGAACCTGGGATGCAACTCCCAGACTTGTTCTGAGTTGATTCTAAATGACAAAAAATACACTGAACCCACAGACATTGCCAATATCCTGGCAGACAGGTTCAGTGCAAACTTCTCCACCCTCTCCCCCCCAAAAGAGCAAGTATCTATCCCGGCAGAGGGCTGCCTCCCAAACATCTCTGATGCTTAGGTGAAGGCTGCCCTCTCCAAAGCAAAAAACACTGCTTCCATGGGACCAGATGGCGTCCCAGGTTGTGTCCTACATGAACTCCAAGAGGAACTAATCCCTCAAATAAAACAGCTATACAATCTCAGCCTCACTACAGGATATGTGCCCACAGAATGGCGTACAGCAACAGTGGTCCCACTCCACAAAGATGGAGCCTCTACGGACCCTGGAAACTATCGCCTCATAAGCCTGACTAGCTTAGTCTGCAAGGCTATGGAGAGGATCATCATGGAGCTCATAAACAAAGACATTGGGGACCTACAGACACTAGATCCTACCCAGTTCAGCTTTGTCAAGAGCAGATCCTGCCTTTTGAACCTGGTTGACTTCTTCGAAACAGTCACCAAAGCCATAGATGAAGGGAAGGTAGTCCACACAGCCTATTTGGACCTTGCAAAGGCATTTGACACAATACCCCACTCTGGCATCATAGATAAGCTATCCAGCTTAAATATAAACCCCTATGTCACAAGATGGGTCACAAACTGACTCAAAGACAGAACCCACAGAGTGAGAGTTGCTGGAGCCATGTCAGACTTGAAACCGGTCACAAGTGGCGTCCCACAGGGTTCTGTCCTGGGACCACTCTTGTTCGGTATATACTTTTCCGAGGTACAGGCAAACGTGGGAGGACTATGGCTCACCAAGTTCGCAGACGACTGCAAACTGGGCGCCATAATCGACTCTCCAGCTGACACAAACATCCTTCAAAAAGGTCTCACAGAGACAGATAACTGGTGCCAGCACCATGGTTTAAAGCTAAATGCCAAAAAATGTATAGTCATACCCTTTGGCAAAAACAATGTGCCCACAAATTACCACATAGGTGGAAACCCATTAAGTACAGAGAAAGTTATTAGGGACCTGGGGACCCAAGTTGATAGCAATCTCTCCTTTGAAAACCACATTGCCAAAGTGGTTAGAAAGACCTTCTACATAGCCCACCTCATCACGAAGGGTTTCACATCTAGATCAAGAGAGGTAATCGTGCCCCTTCATTCATCCATCATCAGGCCCATCATAGAATACAATGCCCCTTTTGGGATGCACCTTACCCGACACCTTCAGCAATTAGAAAGACCCCAAAAATATCTCATCAAGAGGATCAAGGGTCTCAAACAGATGCCATATGCTGCTCGGTTAAAAAAACTCCAGCTCTACTCAGTTGCATACCGCCTACTTCGAGGCGATCTATGCCTGACATACAAAGCTATGTCAAATCCAGAATTAATGGACATGCTCCACCTCAGTAAATCTAAATCCCTTAGAGCCACACGCTCGAGGGACTTGAACCAAAGCACAGAAATAAATAGAACTTGCTGGAGGGACAGGTTCATAACCCAGAGGCTCCCTTCGCTCTGGAATAGAATTCCAGTTCATGTGAGGCAGAGCACCTCACTGAATCTCTTCAAGAAGAATCTCGATAGGTGGATGGGGGATCGTAGGTTTGTCCCAGGGTTTACTCCCGTGTCACTATTAGACAGAGGCACAGTAAACTAAACCTTAAAAAGGGCACAGTATACTCAAATCAAGGGGTGGCGTAAGCCATACAGAATCGGGCTAGGCTTATAACTGCCCCAGGGCAGATAGCCTAGTATGAACCTATGAACCTATGAACCTATTACAAATTCATCTGTTTAGTGCTTTAGTTGATGATAAAAGTTTAGTTTTCTTCTGTTCACTTGTATCCTCTGTACTAGATAATGCAGTTAAAATCCCATGCTAAAATTAAACTAACATTAATACATTAATGGTCAATTTTCTGCTCCGATAAAGATCACTAAAGGAACAAGACAGGGTTTTCCATTGTCCCCTTTTCTTTTCAACATTTATTTAGAACCTTTGCTATTGTTTATTACTCAAAATACTTTTCATAACATCCCTAGAATTCTTAATACTAATATTCATTTCTCTGCTTTTGCGGATGATTTAGTAATCTACTTTCAAACTCCATTATCTGATTACAGAAAAATAATGAATTCTATTGATTATATTTCTTTGGTTTCCAACTATCTTTTAAATTCTACAAAAACTCATATTTTTCCCTTAAATCATTTAGCACACAAATCTTTTTTGTTTCCAGACGATCATTTTCAGTTTACTTATAATATAAAATATTTAGGAATCAATTTAGAACACAATAATAGATCTTCCTTTCAAAATAATATTAATAAATTATGGAACTCTATATTGTCTGATATGGACAGATGGAAGCATCTAAACCTTTCATTTCTTTCAAGGGTGGCCATTATTAAAATGAATATTCTGCCTAAATTTCTTTACCAATTCTCATCATCTGATCAGATAATTTCAAAAATTTTTTGAGTCTGTAAATAAAGCTTTGGCAAAATTCATATGGTTCCCTAAATCTGTTAGAATTTCCTATTCTAGATTGGCATTTTCGAAGGACAAGGGAGGTTTGGGTTTACCTAATCTTTATCTCTATTATTTGATTGTCTCATCCAATAAACTTCTTACTATCTCTAAATTCAATAACACTTCTTATCCAAATCACTCTTTATGGATAAAATTATGGTATAATTATGTCATTTCTAATAATTTAAATCCTGAAGCTATTCCCTTTATCTCTCTGGATAGTTTATTTATTAAAAATATATCTACAGTATTTAAACAAAAGATTAGAGATTTCCAAACCTTACTCAAAATGTGTAAACTAGAAAAGATCTCGCACCATGTTCAGCCAATTCATCTAAACCCAAATATATTATTGGACAATAAACGTTTGAACTTAACAAACTATCCTTTAATTAAAAATCTAAAAGTAGGAGATGTTTTGAAATATCTTGACTTGCCTTTATCTGACTGGCGTAAGTTATTGAAAGTAAACTGGAATTACTCACCAATTCTTACACAACTAAGAGCAATAATTAAAAACAAATTTGTATGTCTGGTCCCCATAGACTCACAATTAAAAAACCTTAACATGATTATCAAAATACTTTCATCATCTGATAAAATGCTCTCAAACTCATATAAATTAATTAATTCTTTAATGATGGACCACAACTGTCTTTTATCTAATGTTTGGTTGAATTATAATTCCCAATTGTCAGAATCTCAGAAAGTCCTGGCTATTAGACACACTAAGGAATTTATCCCTTTTAAAAAATTAGCATACACACAATTAATGATTAATAATGATGCCTACTTTACCCCAATCAAATTAAACAAATTTAACCCAAATAAGTCCCCTTCGTGTTCATGCTGTTCTCATCCCCAAGCAGACCTCCTTCATATTCTATGGTATTGTCATTTTTCTCACAGATTGTGGACATCTTTGAAAGTCAGACTGCAGAAAATGGGATATCAAAAATCCATGTTGATGTGGGAATTTGCTATTCTACATATTCCATTGATCCATCTTTCAAAAGTTGATATTCATGTTGTCATTTTTATTTGCTCATTACTAAAACTTTATATAATACAAAATTGGATTGATCGTTCTAAATTAAAATGGGTTACTTTCCAGAAAATGGCTTTTAAATTTATTGATGCTCAAAGATACTTAGGTGGGAGTCCAAAAAAAAAGCTATTAGAAAGGTTGTGTTAGAAAAGGTTCTAAACATATTAAATAGTTAATGTTAAATATATATATATTTTTTCTCTCTCTCTCAGGTTGCCTAACTTGTATATAGTGTACATATGGTGTATGTTTTATTTCTAAATAATTTATCAAAATCTCAGGAAGGTTGTTATCACTAGATGAATTGTTATATGTTCATTTATGCCTTCTTGTTATGTATAATATTTTAATTGTCTTGCTATTCATATAATTAATAAAAAAATTTTTGAGAAAAAAAAATTAAACTAACATTCCAATGACTTTGTATCAAGTTTAAGTTATTTTTAACCACTTTTGCACCTATTCCATGGGTCCAATGCAAAATAGCTAGTGTACAGAGTTTGCCATTATATTTAATTACTACAAATGTATACATTATTTTGGGATTATTAGTGGATTTCATGACCCTAGACATTACAGTAGATTTTCTTCAAAGTGTAGCAATTACTCTACTCTTTTTGTTAAAAGAAGCCAATGATTGCATTTAGTAACCTAAGTTATTTAAATATTGCATATCTTTATCTATCAGATGAGTCTCTTGTTAGAATATTGTCTCCGCTATTTAATTTTAGATATTTCATTAATGATTGCCATTTATTGCCATTACATAAACCATTTACATTAATAGATAATAGATTAAAACACTCTGTACTGTGCATTTGAAAAAAATTATTTTAAGAAATAATATGACACATTTATCCACCATATTAATGTAGTTGTATATAATTCCTTCCTCCAACACTATCCTAATATTCCACATTTTTGAATGTTTCCTTTCTGCAAAATAAACTACCAAAACTTATAAATAATAAAAACAGAAACAAGTCTGGAACTATAACTATATATATTACTAATAAAACACAACCTACCTGGATACCAAAGTTCCTAGTTTACCTATCAAATAGATAAACTACTATTCTATCTCTCTGTCTACTGATACCTAAAAAATTATCAAAAACTAGCCAAAAGCTACCATGACTTACAAATAATTAATATAATATTATATATAAGTTAAAAATAATACACTATAAATATAGTTATATATTTTGAACTATTTAAATCTATTCCCCCATTACTACATAAAAGCTTATTTTAAAAGCTCTTTTATTAATCACAAATATTAAATAATCTGACAAATACTGTACTATATACATATTTATGTAATAATACTATAAATATCCATTAATATTTCTAAATTATTTGCTCATTCAAAATTATCATAACTAAATCTCTAAATAAATAAGTTGAACTGAGTAGGACCTGAAGAGATAAAGATATCTGTAATCTTACAGATGATGTAATCTTATCTTACTAAACTATTACAAGATAGGAAAGTTAACACACACACACACACACACACACACACACACACTCATATATATATATATATATATATATATATATATATATATATATACATTTATCATGCTAAAAGATATATACATATTTTATAGATCTAACAAGAGCTCTGAATTAATTTTAAAAGTATGCGTCTATATCCTAAAGTTGTATAACGATCTTAATATTAAAAAAAATCAGAATATTTAAAAATCCTTTACCTTATTAAATTATTTCATAAAAGTATGTACATTACCAAGGTCAAAGGAAATGTCTTGCTATTTCCACAGAGTAAAAAATTTGCAGTCTGTATTGTATTCAAAAGTTAAAATGTGCTTAATTTAGATCACATTCTTCCTTCCTGGTTTCAAGCATCTTATAAAATCTACTTTACTTTCTATCAACCTGGATGCACTGGTTCAATGGGTCTATATTATGAAAGCAAAAAACTCTATGAGCGAATACCAAAATATCGACACCTATACCATGAAACATGAAAATCCTGAATGCACTAAACAGCAAAAAAAAAAAAAAAACGAACTGTCATAGTCGGCCAACCCCACCACTACCTATATACTACCTACCCAAATAGAATAAATAAACCACATACATACACTAACCAAACCCTCCTTCTAACATAAGGTAAAGCACAAAACCCTACTTCTAACCTGACACTAAACTCCACATACACAACTAACTATGCACTTTCCTTAACCCCTCCCTAACCCTAAGGTCCGTAACTACTGAAATTTCCCCTATGAAGTAAACAGCAAATAGCACTGTGTAAGGAGCAGCAAAGCACCGGACAGCAAACGAATAAAACCAACAAATTTATTGAGCCAAAACCAATGTAAAACGCTTAATGAAACACCGCATTTTTCGTCTTCATAACAGACTTCATCAGACAACAAAACAATAATCACATAACATTTATATATGCTGGCACAATTTCAAATTATCCAATAAGATTACATCTCATAAATATGTATTCCCATTACAGGATGCAATGTGATGACTAACTACGTAAATAAAACCATTTCTTACTTCAAATTAGAGCTGCAATTTGTTCATTGCGCCTGTTCATACCCTTTAGCGTTTTAGGGTTTTAGCCATGTTTCATTTGCAGCAATAATATCGGGTTTGTTGTGGGCTATCCATGTATGTAAGTCAGGTATTTTATTTCTGATGCTTGTAAGTTAATTGTAGTGAAGTTTATTGATTTATGGGAGTTTGGGGGGTTGCAGAGGTGAGGACATGGGACCCAGGTTGGGATTTAAGTCCCCACATAGCGATAGGTTTGTTACAGGATATGGGAGAGTAGTGTATTCTAGTTTCTGTTTACTTTGATTGGATAATTTAGAAGGAAAATATTATTGCTGTGGTGATGGTGGGGAGGATTTTTACTCTGGCACATAATAATATGATTGTGTTGCAAAGGCTAGCTGAAATTTGTGAGAAGGAAGTGGTGTGTTCAGATTGTATGGGGAGACAGGATAATGGGCAGTGGGAGGAAAAAGTAGAAGAATGATGTAGAGAGGTTAGCTGTAGTAGGGTATTGAAAGAGAGTGATAAGGTAAGTAGAGTAGTGATAGTAGAGATGGACATTGTAATATGCAATGTGGGTGACTAAAGGTGTGAGAATTAGTGTACAATAGCAAGATGTGGTAGTGGAGAAGAGGTTGTACTGATGGGGTAATGATGAGGTGAGTTAAGATGTTAGGTATGTGTGGGTTTGCTGGAGGTGTGGCTAATATAATTTGAGGGGAAGTGAAGATGTGTGGCTAATGGTGTAATGAAAGGGGAATTGGATGGGATAATTGGGTGGTGGGGTGGGGGCAGCTAGAGTAAGTATAAATGTAATTGATGTGGGTGTGGATGGGAATGGGGGTAGAGCAGGGGAGTGGAGTGAGCCCGAGTGCAGTGAGGGTGAACGGAGCTGGTTAAAACTATCAGTAAGGTAGGAAATCTGGAGGGGGAGCAGATGATCTAAGTATTAAAGATGGAGCAGCAGCTCAGGGGAGAAATAAGTAAACTCTCAAAAGTAAGAGGGAGGGAATAGACAGGATTGACAGGGCTGGGAAAGCTTGCAATAAGATTACGCTATGAGACAGAGAAAAGGGGGGGGCCTAAGAGCCAGGGCATGGAGAAAGTTGTGAGAAAACAGGTTTGACAGGGCTAGAAAACTTACAATAGAATTATGTTAAGAGAACAAGAAAAGGGGGGGCTATAAACGAGGACTTGGAGAAAGCTGTGAGAAGAGAAAAAACACTCAACCAGCTAGCCCAGGTCAGTACCTGAAGGTTTCTGTTTATCTATGTGAACTCAAAAGCAGATTTAGTAGAGCATCAGGGAAGTAGAATATAAAATAAATGCAAAGCTTTGAGAAACTGTATATATTTGTTACAATAAATGGGAGAATAAAATATAAGAAAATAAAATAAATGTAATATATAAGATAAATAAAATATAAGAATATAAAATAAATGCAAAACTTTGGAAAATGTATATATTTGTTACAATAAATGGGAGGAAAAGGGGGCATCCAATAGTGTGCACAGCAGAGGAATCAGTAGGAGTATCATAAAGAAAAGATTATAATAGACCTACACTACTCACAGTCTGTTGATAAAAGTAGGACTTGCAGTAGCTTTTACTGGTTTGTATGGGGTTCCACTCTCCATGTTCTTGTATGCAGGCAGTTGCTTAGGTTTTTTTTTGTTTGTTTTTGTTGAACCTTTGAATGTGTTTAAGGGAAGTGCTCACAGTCTGTTAATAAAAGCAGGACTTGCAGTAGCTTTTACTGTTTTGTTCGGGATTCTGCTCTCCATGTTCTTGTATGCAGGCAATTGCTTCAGGTTTTTTTTTTGTTTGTTTTGTTTTTGTTGGAACTTTGAATGTGTTTAAGGGAACTGCTCACAATCTGTTGATAAAAGTAGGAGTTGCAGTAGCTTTTACTGGTTTGTATGGGGTTCTGCTCTTCATGTTTTTGTATCCAGGCAGTTGCTTCAAGTTTTTTTTGTTTGTTTTGTTTTTGTTGGACTTTTGAATATGTTTAAGGCAAGTTGTGCACACTACTGAGGGATGCCCATAGGACAGAGAGAAACAGTGTAGTCGGGCAGAGGTTTTTAGTATTTAAAGATATATATCTTTCTTATAAGTAGTTTGTTATTTAAATATATTTTCCTGTCTTATTTGTTCAGTGTTATTGTACCTTATTTTATATAACTTTTATTTCTAAAATCTTCCTTGAAAGAGCTATTTAATCATCAGCTCTCTATTTGAGATTGTAGTATGTTTATATATTTTTTTAACTTACTTATACTGCACATTTATTAATCTTATGTAGTAGATGTTTCATTCCTTATTCATTTGCATATTGTTCATGTCTACATTTCTTATTAATTACAGAATTACAAGTAATCTTGACTATATATATATATATATATATATATATATATATATATATAGAGAGAGAGAGAGAGAGATATAGATATAAAATAATTTCTTCAGGTTTAATTTGAATGTGTGATTTTAGCCATTGTGAACTGCTGTTCTGTTCCAAGTTTCACATTCTGACATAAGAATTTGATTATAACATGTGAAAATGACAACACACACAGTAGCTGTCATTTCCCTCTGTAAGTTTCTCATTCTTAATTCTTTTAAACTGTTTTAATCGGTAACAACCATCTAATTTTACTTCTTCCCATCAAAATTTGCAGTTAGAATTAATAACACTACAGCAAAAGCTATTAAAGGACAACCACCCCCTCAGACTCAAAAAACATGTTTATTTCATCATGGTTTAGTGTTTCCTACATTTTAACACCACTCTGGGACTATTTACAGGATTTTAGATATTTGTATACATAATTTCTGAGTCTGGCCACATGGGGTCTGACATTGAAGTAATTCCAAATATTTAGTCTGCCTCTATGTATCCTAGTATGCATTGTTCATCTCAAAAAAATTGCATCACATCTGCCACTATTTCCCTAGAGCTCTTGTCACTGCACTCATTTACAGGCATTCACTGCTGTGTTGTAGACATCTAGTTTTGTTTAACATTTTATCCTTTTTCAACGACTAATTCAAACCCATGCAGTGCAAATACCACAGAACAGAACTGAAAAGTGAATCTTATTGTTGTTTCTTCTTAGAAATGCTAACTTGAATTCAGGCTTGACAAAAGAAATCTAGTTCTTCAAGGTAAGTCCCCTCCCCCTTCACATCTACCTTCCCTAGCTGTCAAAGAGCTAAGAGTAATTTGACCCATTATCTGCATGTGATTCACATCTCACAGCAGGTGACCAGACTAATATACTGTTTGCTTCTCACAGCCTTTCCTTCCTTCCTTACAGTGGGACACTTTTTTGTTGCACACCTCCTGTCAAATTTAGATCCAAGCTCTATAGCACTGGGAAAAATCACTTCCTTGCAAACCAAACTCCCAGTTTTTTCCTTGCACTGTGGTTAAATAGCTAATAAATGATAGACTATAAAAAAGATATATCTCATGGACTTGCATGACAGCAGTTGCATGTTTTTTAAGTGGTAATTTAAGAAAATTACAGTCTCTCAGACTTCATGAGATCTTATGCAGTGTTTAATTGTGACAGACATCTGCTTCCTATGTAAAAAGATGCAATTAATGTCTATGCATGGTCATTTTTAAAAGTATGCAGCTGTTTCTGTACTTTTGCCTGTACTTCCTCACTGTGCAGTCACATTTATTTATTTATTTAACATTTGTTTATCAGGATGGTGCAACTGGACAGCTGGTGTCTGTTTTCAGTGGAGTCCTGGGGGGAAATCCCCAGAAAAAAAATACAGAATATAAACAATATATATAGCAATAACACAGGTTACAAATATAAAAAGTTAATACAGTAATACAGAGGAATTACATACAATAATAAGTGTACTATTCTACAGTCAAGTAGCACTGTAGTATACTATAAGCATGCAAACAATATTTACAAAATGTAAAAAGAGAGAGAGTGAAATACAGTAGAATGTTTGAGTAGACTCAAATTAACCAGATTACGTAAACAGTACCAATATCGCCTGTCAAACTTAGACAAGACGGTTACATTAAACATAAAAACAACTTAAATTTTCTTTTTCACTCCACTATAAAAGAATCTAAATATTACTATTACACAGCAATATATGTAAAAATGTCCCTTTATACAGCCAATGTATTTCCATAACAGAAACTACAAAGATCTTCATTGGCTTTTCTAAACATAAGCAAACTTTATGAAATTCTTTGTATTGATTTTTAGACAAACAAATAATAAAGAACATATAACAGGATAGCACCAATGAAACAACAAAAGCTCCATATTCCAAATATGAACATTTTAAGATAAATATAGATGACAAATGCAGTACATTTTGAAGTTAACTGTAACAAGAAGGCAATGGCAATACTTGTCCAAACCTGAAGAGTATTTTAAAACTTAGATTCATAGGTAACTTCTAGGCAATCTGTCTGCAAATCATTTCAACATTAGTCAAAACACCCTATTCAAAATGAACCTCTACTCTCAGGGAAGGCAAAAAAGACCAAGAGAGAATTTCAGACTGCCCATCCAGTCATCTAGACTTACCATGAAGGTGGCAAGGGTGGTACTCTATACAACATGTAGTTCAAGTTTGTTCCAGAGATGAGGGATAAGTTGGGATATGAATCTGTCATGACAACATGTTTTATGTATCTACTGATGAAGGTTTAGCACCTTTAACAATGTATTTGATGTACCATTAGTTCCATGAAGGAATAAGAAATCAAACAGGGTTGCATTTTTTCATGGCGCCAGAGGCTAGACATAGATCTACACAGAAGAATCTGTAAGACACTGAGTAGAGAAAAAGTGCTGTCAGTCTCTCCTGATAAAAAAGACTTGTGAGACCACTGACATTTTTAGATATGAATCTCTGAGGTCTCTCAAGTTATACAACAGGTTTAGATAAATACATGCCAAAAAGTGCATTACACTCAATTGGTCTGATAAGACATAAGTAAAGAAGAATTAAAACTTACATGGCTCTACTGGAAATGCCTTTGGAAAGATAGAAAAATCTTTTATGTGGCTGTACTCCAGTGAAAACATAATTGTCTAAATAATAAGGAATTATCAATAAGAGTGCACAGATCCTTTAAAACTGCGCCTCAGTGGAGGGGTGCATCTCCTACACAATAAGTGAAACTGTTTTGTTTACCAAAATGAACTATGCTATGTTTTTTTTTTTTTTTGCATTTAATTTTGAGACCATCATCCTTGTACTAATTATTACCATGGTGAAAGCCACATTGCAGCAATTGTAAACACTGCTCAGTTTACAGTCATCTACAAATTTTGTTAACCGCAAACAATTGCTTGTCTCTAAACTATATGCCAAATAGGAGTGGATCCAAAACTGAATCTTGTGTTATGCCATTGGTAACTGTTTTGCTTTCAGATGTGGCACCTGCTATTCTAACCACATAGGTTCATAAAATCAGTTAGCTGTCCATTACACAATACAAGATTTACAAGTTCATCAGTAATGTTTGCATGGGCAATATTCATAGATTCATACTAGGCTAACTGCCCTTGTGAGCCATTTTTAAGCCTAGCCAATTATCCCTTGTGAGACTCAAACCCTGCACCTTGTGTTTGTAAGACAAACACCTTAAGCATTACTCCCCTAGTCCCTTGGCCAGATCTAGTGCTCTGTATAGCCGCTACCTACTGATTCAGTTACGTTTTCAAGAAAATTAATGAGGTTAAACCAGCAACACCTTTCTTAGATAAAACCAAATTGATGAGTCCAGAGCTGAGACATTTTCAAAGTCCAGATTAATGGAGCCTGAGATAATGTGCTTCACAGATTTACAGAAGAGGTAAAAGCTGATACAAGCAGTTCTGCCTTAAATTCACTTTACACACAAATATAACATTATACACAATTATTGTGGCTTGGAATTTTATATGCAATTCTCAATCCTTAAAAGAAATAAGTAAAGTACAGTACAGCTCCCCTCTGCAAATCAATTTTGAAACCATACATATCCTTGCTGAAGTATTCAAAGTTATTCATCCAGAAAAAAACATGCTTTTCTCAGAAATACTTCTACCCTAAATTGAAGACAACTGGTAACAAAATGACTTTTATTACACAACTGCTAACCCAAATGTCACTAACTACGAAACATCAGAATATAAATAAAACTGATTTAAAATAAACATTCATTCTCATAACAATTGTATGTTCACATGATACTACAATAACACATTTCAGCAATAAAAACATTCAATAACACCACTGAAAACAGAGCAAATAAATACAATTGCTTTGTTTTATACTAGCTGATGAAACTATAAAACAATTCTGAAATATTAAAACACAGAGAAAAATATACATAAATAAATACATATTGAAAGAAAGCTTCTCACCATGTTGAACGGCTCCAGTTGGGGCCCGATCTCCAAGTCAGCAACAACACAGCAATCACACAGCAAACACACACATCAGTAGGGCTTTTCAGAAAATTTATATTAGGTACAAAAGAACTAGACTACTCTTGAAACTCTGCAGCAGCGTACACTAATGAAACATGTGGCACCCTCAAACAGAATGCATGAACTCCAGCTTTGATGTAATGGGCAGCACCATCTATATTAGATAAAAAATACACTTGCAGAAACAAAACACATTGCTTAGTTTGATGATGATAACCAGCACAAAAAAATGGCAGTAATACTTTCAAATCAGCAAAAAGCTAGCAGCATGGGAAGTGGGAAACCAGAAGGCAGCATGCACACACACACACATGCACACGCCAATTTGTGAGTTAAAGACACCAGCATTAGACACAAAACAGCATTAGACACAAAACAGAACCGAGCAGCAGTGGTAACAAATAACCAGCCCATCAATATAACCCAGCAACAGCAGCAATAAATACAAAAGAAATAGGCTAAGCAAGAAACTTGGCAGCAGCGTTCAGTAGTAAATCACAGGGCACTCTCACAAACAAAAATCATAAACTCTAAGAATGTGCACTGAAAAACTCGGGAGCACAAAATATCAGGACTAGGAATGCATAGAACTAAAGGTCTCTGTGTAGAATTCAATTTTGCTTTTACTTGAAAGACTTACCTTATCAACGAAGTAACAAAAAGCTGGAGAAGATGCATGCAATGCAAACTTTCCTCAAATCCTTCAGATAAATGCAGTCAACAGTGTACACTTACATAGAAAAGGAGTTCCACACAGCATATACCTGGTTTTATTAGGTTAAGAGTGGGCTGGGCAAGGCAGCTCTGACATCACAATTTGGGAAGTTCACTGGCTCTTCTATAGAGCATGCAAATCGAGCAGCGCTTACATCACTTTGGAGAAGGAAACGTCCGGGTAACTACAGCAAGAGCACTGGCACATGTGACATCATCATTTAAGAACCAGCTAGGGAGTTTTCAACTTGTTTTGCAAAGTGAAAGTAAAACAGTATGGAAAGGTAGGAAGTCTGAGAGGTAAAACAGTTGACTGCATTACTTTTTAAAGCTGCAGTGATGACTTTTTGTGGCTGTGTCAAACAATGGGGACTAAAAGAGACAGCAGGTTGAGCAATCTGCTTTAATATTCCATTGTTGTCCTTTAATGTTCAACAAAATGTAAGCAAATTATTTTTCAGCAACAGCTCAATATAAAACAGTACTATTTTTTTTACCAATTCTTCACTTCTAAATAAATATTTTTAAAGATGTTATTTTGAATAGATTTCTCACATATATACATGAAAATAAGTTAAGATCTTTTCTCCTCATCATTGCAGCCATGATTAAGGCACTTCATCTTTTCACAGACATCAGTAATGAACTTTGACTCTTCTAGCACTTGGATTTTCTTTAAAACAGCTTGAGGAGCAGGCAAAAAGCAAGGCTAGCAAGAATCAAGTGTTTTTACACAAGTGGAGCATTATTTTGTTCTCAAGCTTTTTTAAGTGTTAATTGCTTTATGAACAACTTGTGAAAGGCATGTGTTACATAGAACAAAGTAAAAAACTTGCCAGTACTTTAACAGTTCTAATTAGCATCTTTCTTATATGTGACATTCCGTTAACCCAGCAATGCACATTATAAGCAAAGATAAACAAATAAATTAAAATTCTTAACTTATGTAGTCTTAAAGTTACCAATTCTATTGCTTATAGTTTAATGACATTCTCTTACAGGGAGCATTTGTTTAACATTTAGAGATACATTTATACATTTAGTTAAATGAAATATATTAAATATTTTACTGTAAATATAGTAAAACTAACCATTTATATTCCTTGTCATGCAAATGCTTTAGCTTGAAATATAAATACATACTTACATATGTTTAGAAACTTAAAGTCTGATTTAAACCTTCTACTTAATGGGTGAATTAAGTATTGTTGCAGAAAATAAAAGTCCTGCAGAGAATAAAAGTCATTTATTGTTAAGTATTTTAATTTTAGAAGCATTTTGCCAGGAGTTCAGCTCACTCTCTGTCTTGAGGGCTATAGTGTTCCAATCCATTTCTTCAGTAATATTAAAGATGTTTTTTAACAAATGTGGATGGCATCTCCTGTGTGTCAACTATTTTATTTCCCTCATAAAGAAATAATTTGATCCTTACAGGAAATATCAATGTGGTTTTAATATTGTTCTGTTAAAGTTCTTTAATCAGTAGAAGCATACTTTTCTTTTACTCATTACTTTACTGGAATAATCATTGTCAAATCTGATTACAAGTTTACCTAGGTGGTACTGGACCATGCTGCTCTTAATATTTTCTAAACTGGACATAAACTTAACTATAATTTTGTTGACAGGTTGGTGGGTGATCCACAGACCGTTTTCATCAATGAACTAGGCTACTGCACTAGTTGCAAATTTCAATATACTTAACATTTGTTAGAGATAGCACAATTATACAGCATACTGGTAGAAATATGCAGACAAAATATAGTACCAATGATTATATTACTGATCATTTGATTTTATTTATCAGGCATGTTTCAACATGGATTTGTTGAGGGGCATTTTTTGTATGAGCATTGTATTACCTTTTTATTAAAATATTTGGAAAAGGCTTGATGCGGGTTTAAAAGTTGTAATAATTTTGGACATGTGTGAGGCTTTTGACACTGTCTAGTATGCAAGTACTATGGCATTGCTGTTAAATTATAAGGTAAACAGTTTTTGTTATTAGACAAATAGAAAATTGGTTCAAAAACTATATTGTTTTGTAAAAATAGGGAAACTAATCTCTGGTGAGACTGAGATTGTGGTGTTCCTCAAGGTTCAGTACTAGGACCCATGGTGTTTAGTATTTTCATGACTAATGTTCAGTGGCAGAAACTGGGCCTGAAAATATGCAGATGATACTAAGATTGTTTCTGCAGTTATGTCAATTAATGATAATTATCATATTCAGGCTTTTTTGGATAGATTTGATAGTTGGGCCAAAGAGAATGTAATGAAATTTAATGCTAGAAAAACAAAAGTTATGCATCATAATCATCATCATCATCATCATCATTATCAACCCTCTTTTTTCCATTTTCTACATGGGTTTGAGGTTTTGTGTCACTTGCCTTTTCTCCCTATTCAGTGCCACTCTCCTACCTCCTTCGACACTCATGCCCGACTGTTGCAGGTCTTCTATCACACAGTCTGTCCACTTCTTTGCTGGATGCCCTCGTTTTCTCTTGCCTTCTTCCTGTCTGTCCCAAATCTTCTTCATCAGATTGTCTTCTGCTTTCCTGTACATGTGCCCAACCACCATAATCTGTTCTCTTTAATGTTTTCTGCAATTGGAGCTACATTGACGTCTGCTCTTATACCCTCATTTTTTCATTTGTCCCACAGTATGCATCCTAACACCCATCTCAGGTACTTCATCTCCATTGCCTCTAGCTTCTTCAACTTCTCTGTCTTTACTTTCAAGGTTTCTGTAACATACAGTAGCACTGGTACATCTTGCTTTTCAGCTTCTTTGTCATTCTTCTGTTATACACTGTATGTGACACTCTGTGCCAGTTGGCTGCAATCCCAATATTCCTGCTTTGATGTCTAGATTCAGACTTCCCTTTTCTTCAACCACCCCTCCCATATACTTGAAGCAATTAACCTGTTCCACTGCTTTCTCTTCTAAATCAATTTTCAGTTTCTTATGATTTTACAAAGTTGCTGCCATTGCAACTGTCTTATCTGTACTCAGTTTCATCCTATGTGCCTTCAGTTTTGCATTTGATTCCCCTACCCTTTGCTGAAGTTCTTTCTCAGAGTCTGCCTGTAATGCCTTATCATCTGCATACAGCAACTTTGTTGATCTTTCCCCTCAGACCTGTTTGTTAATGTAATCCATCACAAGTAAGAACAGCAGTGGGGTCAGTGCTGGACCTGGATGCACACCTACCCACACTGGGAACCTTGTATCTGTAAGGTTAATACCTTAACCATTATGCAACCAGCCTTCTGTGAGACCAAACACTGTTCATACTTGAGTCATTGGGTGCTTGTACATAGCTTGCACTAATTCTACCAATGTTTCTGGGACTTCCAACCACTGCAAGACTGCCCAAATCAGTTTTTTGGTACCTTGTAATATGCTTTCTCCAAGTCTAGGAATTGGAATTTACCGTATTCTTAACGTCTCCTGAAGTATCTGTCTCACTACAAACATTAGAATTGAATCTGAACTGCTCATTTCCCATCTTGCCTTCTACTACTCTGCATATTCATTTATCAATCACCATCTCCAGAACTTTCATGCAGTGTAATAGGAGTCTGATAGCTTTATATTTCTCATAGTTGTGAATGTCCCATTTGTTCTTGAACACTGGCAATAGTACGCTTGTTCTTCAGTCATCTGAGATACATCTTTCTGTCAATATTACACTCAGTATCCTCATGAACCATTTCTCCCCTATTTCACCCAATATCTTGATCATATCTGCTATGACCTCATCTGAGCTTGGTGCTTTCCCTGACTTCATTTTCCTTAGTGCTGTTCATACTACTTCTAAAATGGGCTCCTCCACTTCTCTCACTATAGACTGTGTTTGCTGGGGCAATACAGATTCTGTGGAGTTTTCTTCATTCAGAAGCTACTGTAAGTACTCCTTCCATCTGCCTTTAATGCCATGTGGACTGTTGAGCAGGTTGTTGCTGGCATCCTGTATGAAGGGTGTTTTCTTGTCTTCTTTATCTTTCTGTCTTTGACTTGCAACTTGATAGAGTTTATTTGTGCCATCCACTGAGTCACTTTCCAGAAGTTTGTAGACTGCCTCTGATGCCTTGTTCTTTGCTATTGCAACTCCTTTCTTATTAGCCAACAAGTATTCCTTCCTAGCCTGGTCTGTCTTTTCTATGTCATACTTATTCCTGCACTCCTTCTTTTGATGATTTCCTGGGTTTATGCATTCCTCCATGAGCTTTCCTTATACACCATACTTCCATACCTGATTTGGTTGCATATCTATTCTGCAGCCCTTACACATGCTGTTTTGAAGCTCTGCCATTTTTCTTTAACTCCACCTATTTTCCCTTTTTCTTGTGGTGCTAGAGCTCTGAGTAATTCCTTGAATTCCTTGAACTGTTGTGCATTCACTCCAGTCAACTTCCAGGTTTTCAACCTGGTTTTTGTTGACCTTAGTGCCTTCTCTGACCACTGCTTGCAACAGATTTTATTGACCAGTGGTTTATACTATGAGCTGACTGTTTCACTGAGGATAACTTCATAATCACTGATTCTACCCCTGTGCCTTTTCTTACTAGGAGGAAGTCTACCTGAGTTGCACATTGGCCACTTTTGCATGTGATCTTGTGACTGTCTCAATTTCTGAAGCATGTGTTGGCTACCAACATGCCATTTGCCAGACAAAAGTCTATAGTGGCCTCTCCTTCTTTATTCTTGTTTTCTGACCCTTGTGGCTCTAGGCAGTCTAGATATATTATTCTCTCTGTCCCGTTAAGTACATTCAGGTCACCCTTAATTAACAGGAATTCAATATTTCCTACTTTATCTAGTTGGTCATGCAACTGCTGTCTAAATGCACTCTTTTTCTCACTATCACAACCCTGCTGTGGAGCAGAGGCTGGGATTATGAATACTACCCTATTATTACACTGGAATCTGATTGCCATGATTCTGTCACTAATTCTGATGACATCCCTCACCATCTTCTAAAGGCTTTTCTTCACCACAATTCCCACACCATTTTTAGCCAGTCCTCCTCCTCCTGAGTAGTAGACTCTGGATCCCTAGACAAGTGGCTTTGCTTCACTACCCTTCTACCTAGTTTCCAGGATACATAGGACATCCAGTGTCCTCCTTTTCAGCATGTCATCCACTTCCAAGCCTCATCCTATCAGTGAACCAACACTGAGTGTGGTAATTCTTAGTTCATGTTTGGCAGGATGATTAGTTTTCTGTCCAGCTTTTGCTCAACAAAGCTACCCCAGGTAACCTAAGGTGGGCAACTGAACAATTGCTTTCCAGTAGCTTATTGACCCAAAGTTGCTGGGGCATTATTGCAGGCCCACACTGGCCTGTGATGAGCCCTCTTTACTCCGGGGCAGTGTCTAAAGAGTCTTAATCCTCACCACTGTCTCCAGTAAGGAAGTGTCACTAAATGCAGGGATAGAAATACACAATTTCCCCTAAGGATACACTGGGAACATGTTCTAAACATGGGACTGGACTATATGCTTCACTCCAGGTCCCCAAATGACTCTCCACATTAACCACTGCAGATCACTGTATCCCAGTTTTAAGTATATAACACACTCACTCTTAAATGGCTGATAGTCACACATACATACATACATACATTCTTGGGAAAGACTGACACAGATTTACTTGCTTTTTTATTTTTCTTTTTGCTTAAATTACAAGGTAATGGTTTCTACCAGTCAAATACCACAATACCTTTCAAAAGGGGTGTTTAGTTATATTGGGTAAATTGATATTGAAACAAATGGTAGCATGTATTCCAAGCAGTAAGGCTTTTGGAGTGGCCCTGGTGTTATCACAATAAGCATAAACACTCTCACGGTGTTACAAATATTAACTAAATAACCAGCCGTACTGAGAGGTAGTAAAACATTTAATACTAAATAAAATGATTTGAAAAATGTAAATACTGAATAACTGATTCCAATAAACATCAGAGTTTCACACACAGGAAATATGAAGATACTACTGTAGGATAGATCTCACATTGATTCTAGAAAACCTATAACTCACTAGCTGTAGTTCCCTGAGAAAATTAACTTTCCCTATATAATCTAAATAATTTAACAAGGCAAGATTATACTCTTACTTCTGCAAGGCAAGATGAGAAACTATGTCCACACTCCAGGCTGTTGTCTGTCCTTAATGACTGTAACAACTACTTTGGAAATAACTGGACTACTACTGTTGAACAGCTCTGGAAAACAACTGAATGATAAACTGAACAACTGGCTCAGAACCTACTTTTTATAGAGCTTTTTCAAAAGTAACAGGAAGCTGCAATGAGAATTCTACTCTCATATCAGACTTTGAAAAGCAAACAAACAGCTGCAGTGAAGATTCGATTCTCCCAGCCCTGGCATACAGCAACATCACATCTAGGTCAGCTGACCCTCACACAACATGCATTCAGAATTCTCTTTACAAAGATCATGTACATTTGGTCAACCAGAAGAACATTGTTTGACATTCAAACATCTTGCATAAATCAGAGTGATAATCAAAAGACATAAACATTACAAAATTATAGCTAGTCATGCTGGCATATGTAACACAGGGTAATTTACAATTATTTGCAATTATTTACAAAACTTCAGCCAGTCATAGTAGCACAGATAACAATATCTAATATCCGCATATGGCAAATAGGGGCACATACACCCACCCCACCATTAGCATGGGTCCTTGGCATAGGTCAGAGTAGGCCGGGTTCTCAACCCATTTATCACCAGCAAATACCCATGCCCATTTGATGACAATAGTCAACATAACTGGATCTCCTACAGTCATATTTTTTACAAGTTTTAAAAGTTATGCATTTAGGTGAAAATAATTTTTGCTATCCTTATGCTATGAAGGTGATGGTTTTGAAGGAAGTTAATGTTATTAAGGATTTGGGTACTAATGTTGATGATAAGTTCAATTTTGGAACCAACTGATTAGGAATCATTAGATGTTGTTACTATAAACTAGGTAATATCTTAAGAACTATATCAAGTACAGATATTAAGGTATTGTTGCTAATTTATAAAACTATCATTCATCCAATTATAGTAAAAGCTCAAGATACCAGTTTTAAACAAAACAACCAACACAAAAAGAATAATGCTGAAAGGAATGGCACCTCTGATACCCAGTACAAAGAATACGCACTTTTATTCCTTTAAGTGAAACATGGAACTTCATCAGATTAAATTATCATTAAATATACACCATTAAATAGACCATAAAATAGAAAAGCTTATCCCATCAGAAAACATTGATTAACAAAACCAATTGATAAAAACAATACTTAAAAAGTACATTAAATTAATACTATATGTCTGAAGCATCAACTAGCAATTGACTTTTCAATGTCATAGTAATTGTATAAATTCATATTTTATCTGCTTTCAAGGATAACACACTACTAACAGAAATTATGTTTTAACCTGCTCCATTCACCACGTTATACTCAGGCTCACTCTGCTCCCATACCCTACCCCCCCCCCCATTCGCACCCCCCCCCAAACTCCTTACATGTATACTCTATCCACCTAGCTTCCTCCAATCAACCAATCATCATTAACCTATTGGAAATTACTCTCCACCCAGGATGCTCATCCCTTAGATGTCATGGTTCCCCTTCTTCCCTCCATCAAAGCAGAGTTAGGTTGGTGGATGAAGCAACTCAATCAGAACCCTGGTTTATCTCTTCAGGTTCCTCAACCAGCTCAGTAAGATTTCACAGACACCTCAGACTTGGATTGGGCAGTAGCCTTTTCTTTCAGGAAAGTTCAGGGCCTTTGATCCCATTCTTAAAAGATGGAACATATCAACATCAGGGAAATGAGGACTTTACATTTAGCTTTACAGACCTTTCACCCTCTATATTTGCCAGGACTCCTAAAGATCCTCACAGATAATACCATGGTCCGTTGGTACATAAACAAGCAGGGGGAACAAAATCTTATCTCCTCTGCACTTGGCCATCAAAGCTTGGGAAATGGCTGTCCTATACAAAGCAACTCTGCATGCTGCATACCTTCTCACAAGTGGATGCTCCAGGGGGACGTGTTCCTGGACCTAGTTCACTGGTGGGATACTCCAGATACTCCTATTTGCCTCCCCTATGAACAGACAACTTCCTCACTTTTGTGCCAGGGCCCCTCACCTCAAGTGTGGAAGGTAAATGCTCTTTCATTCTCATGGAAGGGTATATTTCTCTATATATTCCCCCTTCCCCTTAATTCCGAAAGTCCTGTCGAAAGTTCTAAAGGATAAACCCAACATCTTGTTAGTGACTCCATTCTGGCCAAGAAAGCACTGGTTCCCTCTTCTTCTACAATTAGCCAAGGGCCATCGCTACAAGTTACCTCACCAGATGGACCTGCTCACTCAGGACAAGGGATCATTGATTCACACACACACTTGCAAACCATACAGCCGACTGTGGGTGATCCACCTTAGTTCCCTTTCAAACACCTATGCTCTAAGGACATGCTAAGGGTGTTACAGGAAGCCAGTAAACCCACTACTAGAAAATCTTATATTTCCAAGTGGAGAAGATTTTCCATTTGGTGCCAAAAAAGAAAAATGGGTCCCTTTGGTGCAGACATTCCCCTAGTGCTTTCTTACCTGTGTGAGTTACTCAACAGTGATCTTTTTTTACTCCTCAGTTAAAGTCTGCCTGCTTGCCTTTGACCCCTCCCTTTGCTTCCAGGTTAGAAGTTAAACTTTTTCTAAAAGGTGTTTTATACTTAAGACCCCAAGGAAACCAGTTACTCATCTCAGTTATATGCTGGAAAAACTTACCCAGGTCCCTTTTGAACCAGCAGCTTCTGCTTCCCTAAAGTTTTGCACATGGAACATAGTGCTTCTTGTAGCCTTAATCTTTGCTAGAAGAGTTTCTGAAATTCAAGCATTAATTGCTTCAATCCCTTTCTGGTCTTGTATACAGACAGGGTATCTTTGAGAACCAACCCAACCTTTATGCCAAAAGTGGTGAATGAGTTGTCACTTAATCAGTCCATCCACTCTCAGGGCTCTGGGCTTGCCTGTGTCCAAACAAATTAGTTTCACATGGATTTCTAAGGCTATTGTGTTTTACTATGAATTTCATGGAAAATCCTTATCAGCATCTGTCAAGGCCACTAGGTCAGTTGCATCCTCAGGAGCCTTCTTCAAGGGTCTAGATTACCATTCCATCTTAGAAGCTGCCACCTGGTCATTTATTTTATTTATTTATTTTACATTTGTTGACTGGGATAGTCCAACTGGATATATGTCCATTTTCAGCGTAGGCCTGGGGAGAAAAGCTCCACATACCAAAAAAGAGACAGTACATGCATCACTGAGTGATAAACTCAGGCAGACATGTTTAGAAAAATATAGACAAAGAATACAGGCAGATATTAATATACACAATGTGCAGACTTACATCTGATTGGCAAAGACGTATCAGAAAATGTGAACATAGAATACAATCAGATCTCATAATTCACAATGCTTAGACATTCAAATGCTATGAGGCATAGATAATTGGCTAAACAGCAGGTTGGGTAGCAAGACATGTATTAGTGAAGTTGTTAGTCAGGTTTAGAACAAGAGCACAGCCAATGAGATGTGAGGTATTTTTTGAGTTTTCTTTTAAATAGGGGTAATGAGCTTTCCTTGTTAACAGTAGTAGGGAGTAAATTCCAGATTTTACCAGTTGAGTTGGTAAATATAGCATTGCCTGCAGAGTTGTTGGATTTTTGGGTCAGTATCATTAGTTTATCAGCTGAGCGTAATGGCCTGGGGGCACTATGAGGGGTAAGAATATTTTTGAGGGCAGGGGTGTTATCAGGTTGATGGAGTATTTTATGCACTACTATAAGCTGGTTGAACTGTAGAAGGGTAGGATACTCTAGCCATTCCAGTGCTTTGAGGTTCTGGCAATGGTGGGTCCTAAAAGCCATGCCAGTAGCGAATCTGGCTATATGATTGTAACATCCTGATAATTTGTTGAGATTGGTTTTGGATAGGTTGGTGAGTACAGGGGGGCATATATAAGGGTAGAGAGGAGATGTGATCTTGCAATAGCTACCCTAGCTGGGGGGGGGGGGGGGTGAGGAAAGGTTTGGATCTGTACAGGGAGCCAAGTTTTTTGTTGACGGACTTAATAGTGTGATTGACATGTTTATCAAATTTAAGGTTGTTGTCTATTATTACACCTAGAAGCTTTGTATGGTCATCAGGGGAGATAATGGTGTCATTGCTAGATTTGATGTTGAAGGAAGGAGGAGGAATTCTACGATTAGGGAAGAAAAGTAGTAGCTTGGTTTTGTTAGGATTTAGGAGCAGGCAGCGATTAGCTAGCCATGTTTCTACCATGCTGAAAGTGGTCTGGGTGAAGGTTAGAAGTTATGTAGGAGAGGAGGTGGAGCATATTAGCATTGAGTCATCTGCATATTGGATGCAGGTGGCTCCTGGGATGGTGGTGTGCAGATCATTGATAAAGATAGAGAAAGAAAGGGACCTAGTATAGACCCTTGTGGGACACCTAGGGTTAGATGAAGTTGGGATGACAGCTTGCTCTGCCATAAGACAGCCTGCTGTCTACCATTTAGGTAGGAGTGAAACCATTGTATTGCGTGTTGGTATAAACCGATGGTTTGTAGGGTATTGAGCAGTAGCTGATGGTTGACCATATAAAAAGCTTTTGAGAGATCTAGGAAGAGTGCTGATGATAGTTTGTTGTTGTTATGATGAAGAATGATGACATTAGAGAAAGACAGAAGAGCCATGGTGGTACTGTGGAATGGCCTAAAGCCATGCTGAGAGTCGGCGAGCTTTCTGTTTTGAATAAGAAAGTGCATGATTTGTTTGTTTCTGCAACTTTCCATGATTTTAGCTAGTGGTAAAAGAATGGCTATAGGTCTAAAGTTAGATAATTCTGTGGAACTTCCTCCTTTATGGAGAGGTATAACGTGATATTTTCCATATTGCTGGGATGGATCCTTCTGAGATGGTTCTTTTGATCAGAATAAAAATGGGAAGTGCTATGGCATCAGCTGCCTTTTGAAGATATTTAGCTGGGAGGTGGTTGGCAGCTAATGTAGTAGGTTTCAGCTTTTTGAGTAAAGTCCGGATCAGGTTGGTAGGTACAGTTTGAAAGGTAATGGTGGGTTGGGTGCTGGTTGGTAGGTACGGTTTGAAAGGTAAAGGTGGGTTGGGTGCTGGGTGGATCAGGGCTAGGTGTGCCAGAGCTGGTGCTTGTGTCCAATGGAGAGAGATGGGTAGCTAGAGACTGGATCGTTTCAGTAAATAAGGAGATGAAGCTGTATGCAATTTCTACAGGGGATTTATCAAGGGCAACTGATGGGATAGGAGTGGTGGAACGGCCTGGGTGGAGAAGATTGCTAATACCAGCCCAGAACATTTGAGGTTTTAGCTGATATTTTTGTTGTAGGAGGGTGTACTGATCTTTTTTGTCTAGAATGACAGATTGTTTTGGTCTGGTTCCTTAGCTGTTGGTATCTTACTTGGTCCATAGGGGCTTTGGTAACATGCCACCTTGCCCAGGCATTGTTTCTTAGTTTAATTTTGTTTTTTGTTTCTTTAGATAGCCACGGTGCAACTGTGGCTTTTACATGGATGGTACGTGTAGGAGCATGGTGGTTAAGGATAGCCAGAAATCTGGTACTGAAGTACTCAACTGCTTCTTGTAATGGGAGTCATTTCAAGACATTCCAATTACATTGTGGGAGTTGTCAAGGTTAAAGTTCCTGATGTTTCTTATAGTTTTGTAGGTGGGCTGGTTGGGAATGTCGGCTTTGAGCCTAATAATATAGGTAAGGCAGTGATCACTTAGATCATCGGGTAATGTACCTGACTTGTACTTTTGGGGGTGGCTGTTAATAAGTATCCAATCAAGGATACTATCTTTGATTCTATTTTTGCTAAATCTGGTGGGGGTGGCAATGGTCTGAGTAAACCCGTGGAGGTTTAAATTGGTGGAAGGAGTTTCAGAGAAACATGTATTCCAATCAATGTTAAAGTCCCCCATCTGTTCACACCTTTATGAAACATTACAAACTGGACACTGTTTCTAGATCCAGAGCAGGATTTGCTAGGCAATTCTGCATGGATTCTTGGAAAAAGCTTCCTCTTAGTTTTACCTTCTCTATCCTCCTCTCTGGGGTCCATTTCAGCTATTGCACTTTCCCATATGTAAAGGGTACTGCAACATTGAATAGAAGGACATAGAATAGTTGTGTAAAGTCTTATCATAACCATAGATGTCCTTCTCTTCTATGTTGCAGTATTCTATCCCTCCCGCCTTCCCCCCTACAGCTTCCTCTTTCTAGGATGATCCACCTAGGCTCCCTTTGGATATCCTTCCTCATGGGTCTTTCTTATTTTGAAGACAGTACGTGCAGGCATCCCTTTTATGGCTGACATTGTCTGTACCTGTGTGTGATGTCCCGTGTACAGGCAGTGGCTCTAAGCTTTTGTATACAGGCCAGACGTGAGATCATTGGGTGGAATACAACTCATATACAAAAAATTCTGCATCTCAAACAGTCCCCTTCTTTTTTCTATCCACCCTCCTATTTTCATGTAGCCTACCCTCTCCTAACCTCTACATTCCAAATCAAGCTTCTCCACATACTGACAACTTCTACTCTGTTTCTCTTTTCCTACTTGACCTCTTATCATACCAGCCTCTCATCTAAAGCAAGCACCAACTCTTTCCCTTTTCAAACAACTGTAATGTCACCCTGTCTTGCTCTGTTTCACCTTCTCTATTTAACTCCTCATTCACTCATCTCTACAAAACCAAATTCTTGCCTCTTCCCCTCTATCTTTCCCTGACTCAAACTGAAATGCCACAACTATAGCTCCTACGCTCCAAAACTCACTTCACTTGCTAGAATTATTTTTCAAGCAGGTGACATACACCCTAATCCAGGTGCCTGCACATCTCTACACACTTCTATTCAAACTAAATTCTTCCCCACCATCCCTAGCTCCTCTCACCTTTCCTCAGCCCTTCTCTCATCCTCCCCTAAAACCTTATCCTTTCTATCTATAAACACAAAGTCTACTAAACAAAACCACTGAACTTCACACTTTCATTTCCCATTATACTCCACATATCTTAACATTGTCTGAAACCTGGTTAAAACCCCATATCTCAAATAATGAAATTTTATCCCTAGACTACAATAGTTACCAACAAGATAGAGTCTCAAAAAAGGAGGTAGCATAGCCATACTCTGCTTTGAACAGCTGAACCTCTCCCCATTACTAACCCATCCAAATGAATTCTACCCTGCTGAACTATTAATATTAAACTGCCACCTAAACAGTCACAAAAAAATTCGCTGTTGCCTACATCTATATCCCACCTGGCAAAAACATCCCTATTCTTGAAAACATGCTGTCATGGATCTCACAAAACATACTCTATGAAACTGTAATACTGGGTGATGTTAATATTTTTAATTTATTTATTTAGTTTACTATTTATTTAACATTTGTTAACCAGGATATTCTGACTAGACAGCTAGTGTCTATTTTCAGTGGAGTCCTGAGGAGAAAAGCTCCATACAGTTACAAAATAAAGCTCAATACAGTACAAAATAAAGTGTAATGAATGATAAACAGTTGTAGGTTGCAAAGTATAAATAATAGTAACAGTTAGGAAATGTGCTATAGAAAAGTTTAAACAGTTAATAGTACAAAGTCAAGATACAAATATGTGGCTTTCCTGGAATAAGCATGAAATTTACTTAGTAAAAAAACAGTATGTACAATATATACAATGAACATTGGTAGAGCACAGTATTGCAAGGCATTTATGTAGTAAAAAACAGTATGTACAATATATACAGTGAGCACTGGCAGTGCACAGTATTTGTATGGTCCAGAAACATAAGGGGAATAAACACCTGTAGTGGGGTGAGGCTTCGGGAAGTCCATTGCAGTTACATAAATGGTTGATGAAGAGGTATGATTTAAGGAGGTTTTTGAAAGTGGAAGGATAGTTTTGTAATCTGAGATCAGGAGGTAGGGTGTTCCATGTTTCAGCAATTTCATGAGGGAAGAGAGATTCCCCAGAGCTGTTTTTACATGGAATGTTTTCAATCAGGGCTTTATTACTGGATCATAATTGTCTATTACAATTGTAGAAGTTTAGAAGGCCAATCAAGGCAAGGTTTTTTTCAGGATAGTATAGTATTCAATATGCTAGGTTGAGTTGGTGGTACAGTAATACGTTGGGAAATTTTGGCCAGTGTAATGAATGTAGGGACTGGCAGTGGTGGAAGCATGATTTGGCATTGATAGCAGACCTACTGATTTTGTTGTAACAAATGGAAAGTTTGTTCAGGTCAGTTTTATTTAGGTTTGTTAGTACTGGGGATGCATAAAGTAGTGTAGATAAGAGATGGGCTCTGGCTATAGCAATTCTAGATTCGGAAGTTAAGTACCTTTTGCAACGATAGAGGGAGCCTAACTTTTTATGGACTTTGGAAATGGTTATGGATATATGTTTGTTGAATCTTAGTTGCTGGTCAATAGTAAGTCCTAGTAATTTAGCCTCTGAGACTGGGGTGATGTGGATCTGGTTGATGGAGAATATGGAGAAGGTGAGGTCATTGGTCTTTGGTGGGTGGAGCAGCATAAGTTGTGTTGTCTTAGGGTTTAATATCAATTGTGAGTTATTTAGTTAGTTCTCTATTTCTATGAAGGATTCTTGGGCTTTGTATTGGAGAAATTGGATATCGGATGCAGAGCAGATCAGGGTTGTTTCATCAGTGTATTGGACTATATCAGCTTTTGTGGTTGCTAAGTGAAGTTGGTTTGTAAAGATGTTAAAAAGAAGGGAGCTGAGAATCGAACCTTGTGGTATGCCTAGTGTGACAGGGAGTGGGGAGGATAGGGGGTTAAGCCATTTGACAACTGATGGTGGTTGCCTAAGTAACCTTTGAACCAGAGCAGGATGGGGTTGTTGATGTTGAGTTCAGAGAGGCAGGTTGAGCATTTACTGTGGAAAACCATATCAAATGCTTTGGATAAGTCTAAGAAGGTAACAGAGACTAGTTTGCCTTGATTTTTTGGAGAAGTTTATAGTGTTGGTAAAGCTAAGTAGGGCAGTGGTGGTGCTATGGGATGAGCGAAAGCCATGTTGAGTTTTGGATAGTAGGTTGTTGGTGAGGAGGTGGGTGAGGAGCTGGTGATGAATGCATCTTTCTAGAATCTTTGATAGGGGTGACAGGATCACAACTGGTCAGTAGTTGGAAAGGTCTGTAGAGGGGCCACCTTTGTGTAGGGGAATGATGAATGAGGTTTTCCACAAGGATGAAATGGTTTGTTCAGTAATGGATCTATTAATTAGTAATGAAATGGGGTAGGTTATAGCCCTAGAGGCAAGTTGGAGGTATTCAGCAGGAAGGCTGTCAGCAGCGAGGGTGGTTGGTTTGAGTTTAGCTAAGAATTTTTGAATAGTATATGTTTGTACTGGCATGAGTGAGGGGGAGGTCATGTTTCTTTGGGGCCTTAGGGGATTATGGGACGTTGGTGGGACTTGTATCGTTTATGAGTTAAAGTATAGAGGAAGTGAAATAGTTGTTGAAACTGGAGGCTATGTCTGTGTTTGTACCTACTATATTGGGGGGGGGGGGGTTCCAGGCTGGAGGATGTTATTCACTGCTGCCCAGAATTTATGTGGGTTGGTACTATGTTTATCCTGTAGGGAGATGTAGTGATTTTGCTTGTCAATCTTAATTTGTTTTTGTTTTTTTGCCTTATTTGAAGCACAAGAAAGGCTTGCCTAGTTGTGGGTGTTTTGTATTGGCGCCAGGTTTTCCAAGCTTTGTCCCTGTCTTTAAGCAAGGTCCTTGTGGTTTTCTGCAGCCAGGAAGCAGGGTTACTGCGTACCCTAATTGTTCTAATTGGGGCTAGGGGGTTAAGGATGTTTATAAATGTGGAGTTAAAGTATTCAACTGCCTTGTCTAGTGGAAGAATTTTGATAGGAGACCAGTTACAGAATTTGAAGCTCTCAAGAAGTGATCTGTGTAGAAATTTTTGGGGGGAACAGGTTTATAGGGGGGGTTATTAGGTTTACGTTTGTGTCTAAGAATAAAAGTGGGGTTGCGGTCACTGAGAGAGTTGGGCAGTGTACTGCACTGATGGGCAATATTGGGCTGGTTTGTGAGGATCCAGTCTAATATGGATTCCCTTTTTGTGGACTTATCAATACATGTGGGTGAATGTATGAGTTGGGTGAAGTTATATAGGTTAATATGGTAGGTGGGTGTTGGAGAGTGGATAAGGTTCCAGTCGATGTTGACATCACCAAGCACTATAGTTTCTTGGGGAAAAATATGAAAAGCCCATTGAAGTATATATTCTAGGGTGGTCAGGTTGTCCCCTGAGGGTATATAAATCCTGAGTAAGTTTAGATGCTTGTGTTGGTTTAAGAAGAGTTTTGCAAATATAGTTTCTGCATTTTTGCAGTCTGGGGATTCTTTTTGTAGGAGCTAAAGTTTTAAGTTAGTTTTGTGAAGCAGGACTTTGCTACCACCTGTTTTGCATACAACCCTATGAATGTTATATCTGGGTGAGGTTATGGAGTTATCTTTGATATGAGGCTTAAGCCATGTCTCTGTAATGAGTATTATGTAAGGGTTATTTAAAGAAATGGTGGAATGCAGTTCTTCTATTTTGTTCATAATACTGTGAATATTTAAGTTTAGTGTTAGTTAGTCAGTGGGTTTATGTTAAAATGGAAGGTGAGAAATGCATGTGTTATTTGAGGATGTTGCTGGGCCTGGGTTAGGGTGAGTATCACTTCCTAGTAGTAACTGTGCTGTGAAGGTAGTAATAGTTTTGAAGTATTACATTATTAGGGAGTGGAATCTGAGACTTGGTTGTTTTTTGGATGGTGAGGCATAATAAATAGGTGAGGTGAATTGAATGAAGGGTTGGCTATAGATGGCTGGGGATGTGAATATATGTCTGGAGGGGTAGGTAGTGGTAAGGGGTAGGATGGGGGACTTAAAATCATTGTAATGTGTGAGTGTAAAATGATAAAAGGTACTGGTGGAGGCCATGGAGAGACATATAAGCAGGGAAACTAGTAGCAAGGGAGTATTGTGATGTTGGGAGTGGGGGGTATGAGAAATAATGGCAATAGTTTTATTCTCAGAAAGGAATTTAGTGTTCTTGAGGAGGTTGTGGGTTGAAGAGGAAGAGATGTAAAGTATGGTAGAGAACTAGTACAAGGGGCTTGAGCTAAGAGTGGGTAGAGAAAGAAGGAGTGGTTATTTAATGAAGTTGTGGTGTAGTCTTGAGAGTATGTTAGGGTGTGGATGTATGTGATTGTTTGATTGGATAATGGGCATGGTATAGAGGGTCACCTGATACGGGGTAGGAATAAATCTACAGGTAGTGGGGGCATGTGGGAAATGGGGGCAGGGTAGGGAAACAGAGCAGTGCTAAAACCTCCAGGACAGCAGAAGTGGTGCCAAAAATAGTCAGCCCGGTAAGTAAACTATTCTGTAACTGGCTCAAAGGTCAAGGTGTATTGGCTACCGAATTACAAATTTGTTTTTCAATTTTGAGAGGAGAAGGGCTAACAGCTTGGCTTACCCCATGTCTGAGGACACCCTGCACTGTAGATCTTACTTTATTTCAGCACTTGGGAACTGACCTGGGAAAAAAATGAGGGATAGATAGCAGACAGAAAGAATGGAACGGCTTACACCATTTAACCGGTATCAGCAGTAAGAATGAAATACCTGGATGTCTGTTTCCATCTAGTAGTTTAATAATTTAATTTAAAAAAGGCACCGTGAGTTGAATAGATTGAACTGGGGTAGTATACTTTAAGGGTACAGGTTATCTTGCGAGTGTGTGCTCTTGTTACTACTTTTACAGCAGTAAGTAAGTAAGGTTTTAACAGATTCATCTGTGCTACAGTTGGTAGAGCAGTAAGTTATATGCAAGCACCTACACTATGCCCTATGTTGTAGAGCTCGGTCTGGCTGATAGACTTTTTGCTGGTGGTAGAAACATGTCAGGAGAAGATCACTTGATGGGTGTTTTCACAGGTGGGGGAGGCCATTGCATGTTTAGTGACTGGCTGTAAAAAACAAGGGGATAAACTGTATGAGTAATCATAGTATAGGGTTTATGAGAGCACAAAGGCTATACTAACCTGGATAAACATCTATATTAAAGAGTGAGGCAGCAAATGGTGTTGGAGCTAAGCTACTCTAGAGCAACTCAGAATACCGTAGGTAGCTGGTGGTAAATAATTATGCTAGTATCATTTAGTTTAACTGATATCTATGTCCTTATGCTGGGCTTCAATTATTACAAAAAGGTATACTCAAACAGTTCTGAAAACTGCCCTGTAGGTAATGCATGAAACACAGTGAACTAGTCAGCACACAGTAATGGCAGACATACAACACTCTCTGTATCCTAACAGCTATTAACAACACATTTATTCCCTTTTCATTGCATACAGAAACCAACACAGATATATTCTACTTCATATATGTGCAGTGATTAAACAGTGAAATAAACAAAGCAGGTTGGAATTGTAATGTGCAGTAAACATAACACAATCCACTGTTTAGGCTGTAGTAGGTCACAGGCAAAATCTTTATCTAATGCACTGTAGTGTGCAGTTGCCGAGATGCCTCTGTGCTGCTGAGCATGTATATTGTATCAATCACATTTACATAGCCATCTACAACTTCATCTTAAAAACAATACAAGAAAGAATTATCTGAGACAAACATATCACCTCACAAGCATAGCATTATCAAGCAAGGCATGGATACAGACAAGAAGCATGCTTATTAACATTAAGGAAAAGCACTTACTGGATGACCACACTTGCAAGGAGAAAAGGCAAGGTCCATGGAGATGGAGTGCAGGAGGGATTTAAAGCTGGTGCCAATGAACTGGGTATCCTTTATTGATTCATGGAGGGGGTATACTCAGCTAATTGCAGATTCAGTGATTTCCAGCTGGTATGAGCTTGGTTGGGCTGAAACCACCATGACCACAGAAGTGACACCAAAAAACAATCAGTCATATAGCTATAGTTGGCCCGATAAGTAACTATTCTGTAACTGGCTCAAAGGTCAAGGTGTATTGGCTACAGAATTACAAATTTGTTTTTCAGTGTTGAGAGAAGAAGGGCTAACACCATGGGTTACCCCATGTCTGAGGGCACCCTGCACTGTAAATCTTAAATCCTGCAAATATTGACATATCCTGTAAATATTGACTGTAAAATGCTTAGTCCAAACTCCCCTGCCAAAAGCATCAATCTGTTTGGATTTACCCAACTCGTCACAACCCAAACTCACTTGAATAACCATCCCAACTCCAGTACTACTCTTGAGTGGATACTGACTGCTAACCTAAACCTGTATGACAACACCAATACACTCCTTGATACCTTAAGTGACCACCTATCCATTTATAACCAAAGACATTCTCTTCAACTTTAAAGACCTCATCTCTACAAAGACTACCATAAACTCGCTAGTTTCAACAACACAATATTTAATGAAAGTCTCTCATCATTAAACTGGTCTTGCTTCCCCTTAATGTTGCTGTGCTAAAATTTAACACCATCTTCTTAGATAATCTCAACTCACTAGCACCCTTTCGGAAAATCATAATAAAATCAGATTATGCCCCTGGCTTACAACAGACACTTGTTCCCTTATGCATTAGAGATAGTCTGCTTGGAAAACTTGGATAAAATCAAAATCCCCAACCCATCATCAAATGATTAAAGAACTCAGAAATGGAACAAAAAACTCATTTACAACTGCAAGAAAAAAATTACTATAAAGCCCAAACTAGTCATCGCTCTAATCCAAAAAACTTCTGGAGAACTATCAATGCTATCCTTCACCCCGGAAGCCCTCAAACTCCTAGTCCTTATCCTAACAATTCAGCTCAGAACCCTGCCTGCCTCCTCAACCATTACTTTATTGATACTATCCATTAACTCACTAACACTGACCAGAACTCCAACTCTACTATCCCTCCCCAAACACCCTCTAACCAAACCCTCTTCTCTCTTAAACCTATACCCACCTCATACATACAATCTCTCCTCCAAAAACTAAAACCATGTTCTCCTTCTGCTGATAATCTATCCCCTCTCTACAAAACTTGCTGCTGACTCTACAGCCTACCCAGTTCCAATACTTATTAATAGATCAATTCATGAAGCTACTGTACCTGATATCTGGAACTCTTTCTATGCTATACCCCTACAGAAGGGTGGCAACTCCACTGAGCCATCCAACTTTAACCCATAGCTATACTTTCCCACTATCACAAATCCTTGAAAAATGCATATACACTCAGCTTCTCAAATTTCTTATTCAAGAAAACTTTCTGAAGAAAACCTTCTGACATCTGCCCAACATGGCTTGCGTCCAAACCATGTCACTACTACAAGTCTTTTATCTTTTACTCATACCATAGCTGAAGCCCGTGATAATAACAATCTTGTCTCATGTCTATTCTTAGACATATCAAAAGCCTTTGACATGGTACCCCATTCTAAACAATTAACCAAGTTTGCCAACCTTAATCTCTCAGCTTCCACACTTGAATGGTTCACCAGCTATCTCTCAAACAGGCGGCAATCTGTCAGATGTCATTCCTCCTGATCACCTTCCTACCCATCCTTACAGATGCTCCCCAGGGCTCCATCCTGGGAACTCTTCTATTCAACATTTTCAGTAATGACCTTTATACCTCATGCTATCACTCCTTCCTCATTCAGTATGCTGATAATTCTACACTCATCTCTTTTTCTGAAAGTATCTCTCAACTTCACACTCTTACCCAAAACTCATTTCTCTCTATGGAAAGATAGCCACTGAAAATCAGCTTATTTTAAATACTACACAGATTAAACTTTTGCTCTTTTTCCCTAAATCATTTTCACATCTCAAATCTACCTACACCATCTCCTCCTTAAATAATCCCATACAAAGCTACTGGGAATGATAATAGACAAACAATTAAAATTTGACCTTCATGTCCAACAAGCCATAAACAAAACAGATAAACAAACAAACAAATAAAAAAACAGACAAAAAAAAAAAAACAAATCAAACACTGAATCTCCTCTATAGGAACAAAAAATTCCTAATGCTTGACTTTAGACTCCTTGACTCAAGCTTATTTACAATCTAGCCTTCTCTATGCTGCCCCAATCCTTATAAACCTCCAGTCTTCATTAATTACTAAGCTGGAACAGGCATACAATAAAATTGCAAAATTTGCCAGAAACCTACCACATACCTCTCACTACTGCATGGCACTAAAGAACCTACAGTGGCTCAAACTCCCTCATCAACTTCAATGTTCACAACTCCACATGACTCACTTCTTATTAAACAAATCCTCAGCCTGCCCCTCTCTAACCAGTCTTGTATCTTACTATATCCCATACATGTCCACTCAGTAGCACAGACCAACTTCTTATTCAAATATGCAAACCCAATAAATTTATTGGGAAAGTAATACACAAATTTTCAGTATCTCATAATTTGAACAAACTCCCGCTCAACATAAGAAGGATTGCACACTCTTATAGTTCAAAACAAAACTAATAAAATTGTCTGGCTAAATTGTGGATATGCCCTTGTCATGACCCCATGCAAATCCTTACCTGTTCCTTCTACTATTTCCCCCCTCACTACTTCTACCTACTAACATCTTTAGGGGTTAAAGCTTTATCTGCTTCACCCCCTATTCCATATGTAATAAGAACAAGCTTAAAGTTATTACCCATGCATTTGTCTGTTGTATCTACCATAGCTATGTTATTTGTTTTGAAATACTCATATGTAAACTGTTATTTATTGCCATTGTTTTTAATTACTGTATCTTTATTTTATTTTGTGACTTCATTTATACTTCTTAAAATTGTTTATGCATCTGGAGCTTTTCTCCTTGGGTCTCCACTGAAAATGGGCCTTGTTTCAGTTGGACCAACCTGGTTAACAAATGTCAAATAAATAAATAATAATAAATAAATAAATAAATACATAAATAAATAAATAAATAAATACTGACTAGGCACACTATTAGACTTTGCAATGTTTGAAAATGGTGTGCTCTGCTTAGCATTGCTCAAGCACATTACCCAGATTTGCATGATGGGAAGCAAAATGAAGTTCATTAATACAGATATTATCATATCATTGCACAACTGACAATGTTACTGTATCATGCATCAGAAAAATACTTAGGCTGTGAGAAATACTAGCAAGCTGCTATAATTCAGAGTGACTGTAATGTGAGGTGAGATACCACTGAAAAAAGGGAGATGTCTGCTGTAGTAGAACCGTGGATCTTATACATGGTAGTCCTATATGGGTCTATATTATCTTATTGAAAAGGCATTCCATCGAACGCCTTTTCATCGACCCATAAAAAGTGAAGTACCATTTCAGTGAATGGCCACATCAGCAATTTCTTTCCCTGGGAAAGAAATCGCTAGGCCTACCAAGAAGTACACATCACTTTAAATATTACAAAGTGGGGGGCTTTGCCCCCCCCTAACTAAATATAGCAACTCAGAGATTGCACTATGATGGGGAAAAGGGCAAACTCACAAGGATGGTCAAATGATTTCTTTCCTAGGGAAAGAAATCACTGATGTGGCCGTTTGCTGAAATGGCACTTCACTTATTATGGGTTGATGAAAAGGCATTCAATGGAACGTCTTGAATGCCTTTTCGATAAGATAATATAGACCCATACTATAGTTACAGCTGTTGCCTATACAAGGATTAAAGAATACATGCGTATGTTTAATTACATTATTATGTAATGCACGCACACATTGGTAAAACACAAGTTGCAATCCTCATATTAGAGCCCAGGACCATGTGAACTTCAGGCCAACATTTAATATCTGCAGCCACAGTGGATGTTACATGAAAAGCTACTACATTAATATTGATCACGAGGTTTGCACTGTTACATACAGTACAACGGACATTAAGGGAATACATCTGTGGTCTATTTCTAGATGTCTGGGTCCAGTCTGCTACTTGGGTGGTCCATTTCTAAAGTTTGTGTGCTGATGCTGTGCGTGAAAACCAGCCGCACATAATTGACACCGTTCATGTTATACACAGCAATGCGCAAACAGTGGCTCCAAATATTAAGATAACAACAAGTGATAATAGGCAGCATATGCAATCAATGTTTCACACACACACTACTTGACTATGTAACTACATAGGAACTATCCCTACATGCTTCTAGAATCCAATTCATCATCCGATGCACATGCCAAAGATTGATGGGTGCCTTAACCCTGTGCTTCAAACATACACCATTGCACAAGCAGCTACAGGCATCCAGCACCACAACTTTCAATGTCTTAGAGCAAGGAATCTGGACAAAGGTGTAAAAATAGGGACACTCTTTAAATATTGCTCTTACATACTTAGGGAAGTGAATAGAATAACAGGTTATGCATTATCATGACCTTTCTGATGGACATGGATTCTGAAACTCTAATGTGTGCCATTACTTCCTGGTTTCCGTTTTTAAGGATTTGCCAGTGATGTTACAAAAAACAAAAATGGTATGAGAAACAGACCTAATATATGAGTCCAACATCTGCACATTCTGTGAAAATCTACATGGTTGAGAGGGATGTTCAGCATGCAATCAAATTGAAAATAATGTACAGTCATAATAAAATATTATGTGTTACCTGTACATCTAGTGAAATGTTTTACATTTACAATACTGCACTTACTGATTACACACTGTTATGATGTTTGCTTGCAAATGCACATAAATAATTTACATGTCTGTGTTTCTTGGTTATTCATCAGTTATCTATCCAGCAGTCTGGGACATTTAGTGTGTACAGCATTCAATATCATAGCATTTACAATGTCAAAGGATATTAAATGGGAATAATATGATATGCAGCTGCCAACTAAGGAAAGACAGGTTGGATGTCACAAGCAAGCACTGACTGTTCTTTTGGGGGTGGGGGAGTAAAGATGTGTGCCTGTTACGGCACTAACAGGTTACCCAACACATCTGGCATCCTGCCTGTTGCAAGATATAGTTATGGTTGATAACTGTGATCTGTAATGCTACTCTAATGGAGATGTATAGTGATCTCAGAGGATGGTTTTAGCCTCTTAGACATTGAGACATGTGTGCTCTGGCTTATCTCATAATCAATGCAAGGACTTACTGACCATGGCTATGAATGCCAACAATCACACCTGCTGTGGGTGTGTTTACCTTGGCATTGTCAGTAGGATGTGTTCCCTGTCCCTTGATGAACTTGCTGCAGCTGTTTCCACTATGATATCTTGGGTACCATAGCACATACTGTGGGCACTGAGGGACATGCCAATGAAATGTAATGGTGCACTCAGCCAGAGATATGTAGGCACTAGCACAGTGAATGCAGTTGCTGAAAAACATGCTCAATATTGTTTAGACTGTGTGTCTCATTACAGTGTTCCTGTGTGTGTGTGTGTGTGTGTGTGTGTGTGTGTGTGTGTGTGTGTGTGTGTGTGTGTGTGTGTGGATCTCCAATGAGTTTCTTCAGCCATGACTCCAGTGCAAATCCTGCAGCCTCTTCTAAGTGAGCCTTGGAGACATCCCCATTGCACACATCTGGTGCAGTTGGGGAATGCGGCACTTTTCCAAGACGTGCTAACTGCAAGGGTTGTCATCAGACACATTGCATATGATTCCCATTACGTTACTCAGATGTTGTTCTCTTGTGTACATGACTACGATGTATGGCACACATTACTGGAGAGTAGTACGATATATGTTACGGGTGTAGCATAATTGTGATCCTCTCCTCAGAAATTATGGTAAAATATATGTGCTCTCTGCCATATTGTAGCATAGCATACAGGACTGTTCGGAAGGTGCTGGATGCTGATGCCTAGGAAACACTAAGCATGTCCCCAGGTAGTTTGTTAACAGTATCTGTGCCTAAAATACTGACTATGACACATACCTTATATTCCATTTGGATGGGTTCCCTGCATTTGTCTCTGTATGTGACTCAAGGCTGCCAGAGGTTCCATGTTTTCTCTACTGTATTCTTGTCCTGAAAAGTCCACACCCTCTCTGTCTATGGCTATTGGCAGCAACAGCATCACCTTCAGCCTGTAGCACACACAAATGTATGTAAATTGTAGCTGCTACTAACAATCTGTCAGAGCTTACATTGTATCTGTACTCCGCAATTCCCCTCACTGCACATATAAGAAAAGGCATGGTGTCTACACTGATGCCTAATATCTTGTTGAGTAGCTCCATGGGATTGGTTGATTAGCATGCAATGCAGCAATGTATACTGCTATTAGCATCTCTGAGGCACTGACTAGGTCAGATGTAATCAATAAGTAATGTACACTGTTATAAAATGGCAAATGAGTAACTAGTCAAACCAATGTGGTTTAGAGTTGTAGCAGATTTCAAACTCAGGCATACATTTATATAGGAGCAGCATATTTCAACAGAGAAGTACTGTACTCCATGAGGTATGCTTCCATTTTGTTACCTAAATAATGCATATTTTGGAATGTACTTAGGAATGATGTAAAGTAAATCAGTAAGCATTTGTTAAAACTGTACTTATGACATGGCATTGTTTACCAGCCATCTGAGAGGTACAGAGGATGTAGAGTAAGCCAATGGTCTAATACTATGTGATAACTATGCACACATGCTTCATGGATAGGTCCTTTAACAGCACTTTGTGAGTTACACTGTTGTTTGTTTAGCACATTTGCCCCTTAGCCTGTTACATTTTTCTTTTTTTTTGGTTGGGGGAGGGGGTGAGTCCCTGATATGGCACAAACTAGAATGGACTATTATTTGGGGTATATGAGCATAAGTGACTATCTGTTATGGCACAAACAAGTATCTGTTCACCATGCTATTCTCCTTGTTTTGTAACTACTGTGTTATTTGTTGACCATTGTAGAATCTTTAAATTTCAATGAAGTGGTGAATACTGAGAGCTTTCCTGTACTGCCTTATCTGTATACTGTGTATTTATATTTATGTGATCCTTATATGTGTTATCATTATTTTGTATTTCAGTAAATGATATGTCTACTCGGCATAGGCCACCTTTTTCAGAGCAGAAAATGACCTTATCATTGAATCTTTAAGGCAACATAATGTGATCCTTATGTCTAGGGGGCATGCCAATATGTCACAATGTGCTGCACTTTGGGACAAATCGGTTCAAGATGTAAATGCAGCTGGTCAACAACATCAGAGCCACAGACATAATTCATGCTGCAAGAAGGCATGCTGCTGAAGTGGCAAGTGATCATCAGGTCAACGGTGACGGCCCTGCAGCAGAACAACTATTCACCTCCACCGAGGAATTCTTGGCAGATATTGCCATGCAGGAAATCTCCCAGCAGTCTATCAGCCACTATGTTCTGGACATGGGTGCCACTCCTGCATCTCAGGAGGAACTTCCACATAGGCTTTATTAGATCATCAGTAGACTACTGTTGCATTCATTGTGTAATAGTGTTTATAATTTTAATGTGTGACAAGTTGATTTTTTGGTGGGTGTATTTTAGATATCTGCAGTTTTCAGGTCATTTGAGTTTGTAAGCCGCATTCCTGTTAACATTGCAGTTACTGTATATATATATATATATATATATATATATTATTGAAAGTATTACCCCCTGTGATATTGTTACATGTGGTGCTGTTGCCATTACCTGCCCCTGTACTTTTTCCAGGGCCATCAGGAATCCAGAGATCTAGGCCTCCTACAGTTGGTAAGCAGAATATATTTATGTCAGTAATGTAGAAATATTCCAACATATCTGCTGAAGTGTCATCTCAGGCCTGCTGTATGAATTGCTGTACTGTCTGCATACTTGTCAACTAGATATTTGCAGAATATCCAAATGTGTGACTCATACATCTGGGCCGTATTTAAGATCATAGTGATTGAGTTGCATTGAGGTGGATTGGACACTCTAAAACTGGCCCTAGGTGTGAGTGCGCATGTGTGTGCCTTCTGTGGAAGGTTGGGCGCCAGGCTGGCAACTCGACACTGTAAAACTCCACTGTCAGTCATGACCGGACAGGTGATCTGCTGTGGCGACCCCTAACCGGGAAAAATCCGAAAGAAGAAGAAGTGATTGAGTTGCAAACTACTGACAGGTCATTATAGAGCATAGATAAAAAAATAATGACAGATCTCACATTAAAAATGCATACCACTCACTAATGTCATGGTGAAGCAATACCTGCTATTCTATCACCTTTCTAGGTTTCTAAGGGCAATATGTCACAATGATACCTATTCCTGGTCCTTTGTCCCCCCATTATTCATGACTTTGTCCACATTCCTTGCCCTAAGAGGTTGAGCAGTATGAATGTCTGTAATAGTGACAGCAGTCTAAATTGCTTAACATGCATTGCAGCATAGTACTGCAGGTATTAATGTATTCCTGTTTTCCTTCCTTTTATCACAGGTGAACATGGAAGTGGTTCTGTGCCCCTATGCCACCTGATGCCAATGTCTCATCAGACTCTATGATAATGGTGGCCAAAATGAGGCAGAGCCAGGGGTTGCAGACACTGATACTGACACAGAAGTTGACATCCAGCGGCCACCCTCATTATCACCAGATACAGCCAGTATGCCTACACATACCCAGTCCACTGAGGCCATAGATATTGGACAGTTGTAGGGCAAGGATATTGACCAGGGAAGTGTGGTGAATACTACGGCTTTAGTGACTGTTGACACTGGCCATAGCCAAACTGTTGGTGAGATTCCACCAGGCAGATTGATAGAAGTGCTCAGAGGAGGCCTGCTGTCCCTCCCCAGTCTTTTGCAGGTGTCTCATCACATGTCACTTGACATATGTTTAGAGCCATCTTGGAGGCACAAGCACATTCAGAAAGGAACTCTGAGAGAATGCGCAGGGTTATAGATGCAACACAGTCTGACATCCGTGACTGCCTCCACCATGTTCTTGATTCCCTGCATCATTTGAATGACATGTTGGAACGGGATGTGCCTGTGAGGAAGCACAGTGTATCTGTCATGGAACGCACATTGCCTGTCATGGAACATCTGAGGGGAACGTCAGACTCATGTGTGTATGTCAGCAACTACATCTGCTGAAAGCCAATGTGGCAGTGCCCAGTCTTGCTCCCAGAGTGGCAGTACATCCATTGCTCCAGCAGGGAGTGTGCTGTCCACACCCAGATGTAGCAGGCCATGGGGCATGGTCCAGTGCATTCCTATGAAGGAAGCACATCCAGCAGAGATCGGTCACCTTCAGGTAGTAGCACAACATCTGACCTTGGGCATGGAGGTGCCAGTGCAACTCCTGGCAGAGCCAGTTCTTGTGTTCAGGGCCAGAGACAAACTGCCAGCTCTACCGTACATGGCTCACAGGTACCCGACATACATTCATGTAGGGCTAGCACTGAACTTAGCTGTGTTCATGCAAACACTCACAAACCAATGTCACATTGAGGACACCTACAGACACACACACACAACATTACATGGTCCATCTTGCTTGCTTCCCTTGCTAACTCACATACACACGCACTCTTGCCAGCCTTTTGTGTCAGCCTATGTTTCCTGCCTCCCCACACAACACCCAAGTGATGATAACTGTGTCACATCCTTGTCTATATTTTGGATTCAGGAATATTAAAGCTATGTGTCTGATGCACAGTGTGACTAGCTATATTAATATGATGTTATTACCCCCATTTGTGCTGCTGGGCTGAGAGTTGTACCTGTCATTTAAATTGTACATAGTCATTTAAACAGTTGGTAGCATAATAATTTTTCTACTTTATACTGGATGCTTTGTAAGGGCTATGAATTATGACAATTAAATGTGTCACATTAATATAGTTAACTTTCTCTTGAAGGATTGTTTAGTATAAACGTATGGGTTCTCATCCAAACTCAGTCCATCAGATTCAGAGCTCAGGACTGTATGTTAGCACTGAAGACAAATCTCATCAGAACAGTAATATAGTATAATGTTCCTGTTTGCATGTACATCACCATAGCTTCCAAGGTTCATAGGATGCGATAAGGTATTGACCTGATGGTGTTTAGAAGCATAGCCATTGCATCACAATATAATATTAACAGTCAGATATAATGCATAGTGAAGTTTTGTCTAGCAAGGACCACCCATGTCCAGGAGTGAAACAGCAGTGATCCTTGGCAGATAACGTCTTCACAACAAGTCATACAGCATGTCCTTCAACAGGGTAATGGAGGTGCTCTGCTTGACATGGATTGGAAGGCTACTGCAGAGAAGAGACGACCTTTGAGAGATGTATCTGTCTCTCCAGCATGTTCTGTGTATGTCATAGTGTACACTGAGGTCCGTGGAACAGTTAACTCAAATCTCACATTATTTACGCATGTGCAGCTTTTCATCCCATTTTGGCCACAGATAGCCCTATAAGGCATACATAATCTGCCTCAAAGCTATATATATGATACTGCACACAGTGACAGATATGTCACTCTGCCCACAGAAGACATATGTTGGAGATTGATGTTTTATTATCAGGCATGTCTGAGGTCTGTCAAGTTGGTGCAGGTGTCCGATAAAATACATTTCCAACGGTTGTTTATATTCCTTCTTACAGCTGATCAGAGATGAGTATAGGGGATTTCTAACATATTTTGCTATTGATGTAATGGTATTGCTAATCAGATGCATGATGTAGAATGTGTACCTCCCCACAGTAGACCCAGATTGCAGCTGATGTGTTCCAAGGTCTATCAATACAGAAGTGGGAAATAGTGTACTGATGGTTATTTTATAATAAGCTGGAGCATGTATTATTACCACCAGGTATGCTGATGATATCTGTGCAGTTCATGTAATGCCCATGGCTTTGTCAGCAGTCATTTGTGCCACAGAACCTCTGCTTTGTTCAGAACTTCTGAGACATATATGTCAAACATGAGGGGCCACAGCACTGACAATTCTGTTACCACACAGGTGACATGTCTGCTGCTTGAGGTGAAGTCTTGTACTGTGATTGAATGCAGTTGGTCTGTGGACCCACTTGAAAACCAACTGATAACACAAGATGTGTTATTCACCTTGGTTAGTTTCCCACTGATAATAAATGTTGGATTGTGTTGAAGGCCTTGGCGAACTTACAATAGGATATGTGCACATCTTTGACTTTTTCTATGCCTCATAACAGTCTTGACTCCCACCAGGTCTTGCAGCCACAAGATACCCTTGAGAACACCTAACTGGAGCACATCTAGTATTTGGAAATCACCTATTTCATTGTGTCTGATTTGCATGCAAACTGTATCCATTGCCTTACTGCAGAGGTTGCATACATTTATGGTTCTTAATTACACTAGTATTTTGCCAGTCATCTCTTGTGTGGTTGGAAAATGGTGACTGTATTCCATTCAATGTGGACAACAGCAGTATTCAGACTGTGGTTGAATATGGTACCTAGGAGAGTAGCTCACTATTGAAGCACATGAAGAACACAGGCTGGAATTCCATCTGGTCTCATGGACACTGTGCTTCTAGTCTTGGGAAGGTAATGATAACTGCCTCATTGTAAATACCACAGCTCAGAGGTGATGTGTCACACATAGATGGTACTAGGTGTAGTGGTGGCAGGGACAACTCTTTTCTGGCAAATATGTCGGCATATTTGGGCGGCACAGTGGTGCAGCGGTTAACGTTGTCGCCTCACAGCAAGAGGTTCTCTGGTTCGATTCTCGGCTGGGGTGCCTTCTGTGTGGAGTTTGCATGTTCTCCCTGTGTTCGCGTGGGTTTCCTCCGGGTACTCTGGTTTCCTCCCACATTCCAAAGACATGCATCTGGAGCATTTCTCCCCAGGCCTCCGCTGAAAACAGGCTCTGTGGAACCTAGTCGGACTTTCCCGGTCAACAAATGTTAAATACAAATAAAATAAATAAATAAATAAATAAATGTCTGCTAGCAGGTTTGGAAGTTATACTGGGTCAGGGTGTATGCTACCATATACAATTTGATTCATATTTATATCAGTTTGCAGATGTACATGAAGAAAGCCCTGCGGTTAACCCTGGATATGTTGTTGTGAAAAGGCTTAGCATGGCTGCTCTGTGTGGGTTCTTGAAAGTGTCTTATTTGCATGTTTATGCTGAGGAGAGTGGCCTTCCATCTCTGGTTTCTCAATGTTGTGTTCTTAAACAACAGCTTCTTTCAATTGCTTTATTCTGTAGTTATAACAAACATACACTGGTATGGTTTGTATTTCCCAGAGGATCTTTGAGCCAGTCAGGCAGAGCTGTGTGTATACATCTGTGTTGATGTATAGACAGGGCATCAGGGAGTAATATCTTATAGGTGTTAATGACCTTAGTGGAAACAGCAGCAGATGATTGTATTTGAAAGCAAATGTATTGATGTTTCTGCAGGTATGAGGGCAAAATGTTACAGCCTCTGCAAACAAACCAGGGGAGGTAATGCAAATACACACTGTTAAAGCCCAAACTGAGTCCAGACACAGTAACCATCAATTAGATACTCCCACTGTACACTCATGCCACAAGTGTACATATGGGATTTCTCCAGAGATGTCATCTTCTTCTACCTATTCCTTTGGACAGTACCATTAGGGCTTGCCACAGCAGGTGTTCTGCTTCCATTTCTAACAGTTCTCTGCATCTTGTTCTGTCACACCAATCACCTGCATGTCCTCTGTCACCACATCCATACACCTTATCATAGGCATTCCTATTTTCATCTTACCTGGCAGCTCCATCCTTGGCATCCTTCCCCCAATATATTCAGCATCACTCCTCAGCACATGCCCAAACCAACACAATTCCACCACTCTGTCCTCATCTCCAAACCATACAAACTTAGCTAATGCTGCAATACATTGTTAATACTCCTGTTCATCCTTAGCCCACACAATACAAAGTGTAACATATGGTATTTTGCCAACTGCTGTTAAGACTCCTGCCTTTTTTTCCTGTGGCACCATCTACACCCTATATGACATAGCTGTTCTCACTACCATCTTGTAGACCCTCCATGTCAGTGTTATTGGCACCTGTCTGTCAAAGGTCACTCTTGATACTCTTCTCCACACACTCCACCATGCATGCTCTCTCTCTGCTACACTAGTCTTCCAGACTCACCATTACTCTGAAATGTTACTCCAGAGTATTTAACATCATATGCCTTCACCAGCTGTATTCCCTGCATTCTAACCATTCCTCTATCCTCCTTCTCATTCACACATATATATTCTGTCTTAGTCCTGCTGACCTTCATTCTTCCTCTTTGTAAAGCATATCTCCACTTCCCCAGGGTGTCATTACCTGTACCCTTATCTCAATAAAGACCACAATATCATCTGCAAAAAACAAAGTTCATGTGGACTCATATGTGATCTAATGTGTCACCATGTCCATCACCATTGCAAATAGATGGCATGATGTTTGTACATACAGTAGCAGCAACTTCACTGTTGTCTGTCTTGTATATGATGAGGTGACATCTATTAGTCTGTCAGGCCCGTGTGTGACCTTGGCCTGTTGTGCCATATACATAGCCAATAATCTGATATAGCTGATTACATCAGCAGTGTCTGTTGAATACAAAAGGACAGGGTCCCTTAGGCTGCTGTAAAATGTTCTGTGCAACATCCACCAAAAGCTCACACACATACAAACACAGTTGACTGCAGTGAGAATAGAATCCCTACCTATATAAGTTTATGAACTACAGATCACAGTGCTTAATACACACTCCACAGAACAACTCTGAGTTTAATAGGACTGCAGGTGATCTTATGTTAGATGACATCAGCAAGCCACGTGGGGGATAAGAGGGTGGAGGCCTGCCTTGACTGGGTGTTTGGGCAAGCACGAAAACAGTGCAAAACTATGCCATTTGAGAAATCAGTGAGAGATACATACGTCCACTTTTTTGTGTATACACGCATTCACGCAGTTGACTGTAGTGAGGATAGAACCCCTACCTATCTAGGTTTACAGACAGAGTACATAATGCATGCATCACACCACAAGTATGAGATTGTAGAGACTGCAGGTGATCTTATGAATGATGACATCAGCAGGTCACGCTGGAGACAAGAGATTGGAGGCCTCCCTTGACTGGATGTTTGGCAAACACCAAAACAGTGCAAAACCATGTCATTTGAGAACTCAGTGTGAGATACACACTTCCACTTTTATGTACACACACAAACATACACACACACACACACACACACACACACACACACACACACACACTTGACTGCAGTGAAACTAGAGCCCCTACCTATGTAAGTTTATGAACTACAGATCAAAGTACTTAATGCATGTGCCACAGCACAAGTCTAAGTTTAACACAACATCAGATGATCTTATGGTAGATGACACCAGCAGGCCATGTGGGGGACAAGAGGTTGGAGGCCTGCTTTGACTGGATGCTTGGGCAAGCACCAAAACAGTGCAAAACCATGCCATTTGTAAAGTCAGACTGGGATACACACTTCTACTTTTGTTTACAAACACACACACACACACACACACACACACACACACACACACACACACACACACACACACGCACGCACACACACACACACACACACACACACTCGACTGCAGTGAGATTAAACCCCTTACCTATCTAAGCTTACAGACTACATATCAAGTAATTAATGCACGTGCCACAGCATAAGTCTGATTTTAACAGGAATGCAGATGATCTTATAGTACATGATATAACCAAGCCATGTGTTTGACAACAGCTTGAGAGGTCTGAATAGTTACATTATCTCATCAATGTCATCTGAGGCTATTAGGCTAGCAGATTAATACTGTTTAGTAACCTAGCTGTGTATCAACAATACCCTTATTGAGCATATTTGTCTGTTTGCGTTTGCATCAGCAAGCCTGTGAGCACCATCATTTGGCCCTGTCCATGAAGGAGAACACAACATCCTATCTTACAACTTGTACAGGAGGTGATATATGTGTGGAAAACTCAAGGTGACCCAGGGTTGTTCTGCCTGTTTTTGTTATTACAGATGGGGAAACAAAGGAATGGCTTGTTAGTATATGTACATATACTTATACTGTGCCTTCAATTTGCATTCTTTCCTCATGTAGCCTTATGGGAGACATGGTATCTGAGAATGATAAGGCACCATACCTCTTAGCTGTCCAGATGTTTGCATAATGTCGAGATGTTTGACTTATATTTGTAGTCTGTTTCACACATTATTGTGGTTTTCTGGAAAATAAATGGCAAATCATTGAGAAATTAGGTCAGTAAATAATGCCAAACATCTGACTTTCACATGTCATATCATTCAGTAAATATTGGACTTTTGCTAGGGTTAAATAAGGATACACACATGCGCCTTTGCCTTTTTTATACTGTTTATGTGTCAGTAAGCAGTGCATAAACACAAGGCACATTGCTCACATATGAGTTTTATTACCGTATTTCTCCATAAATAAGACCTAACCAGAGAATAAGGCCTAGCATGGTTTTCAAGGGTGGTCATTATATAAGCCCTACCCCAAAAATAAGCCCCAGTTAAGATCATCAACAACACTTGATGGGCGTGTTGAATTATAAAATAATAATGTTATTGACATCTGTTGATTGAGTTTATCATACTCTGCTCGCCATTTTCGGACCATTCGGACATCCAACTTTTTCTCTTTGCAGAAAGTCATAAGAGTCTTTCTCCGGGAGTCCTCCCCAATTCTTACTGTAACCCTAATCCACACTCACACTTGACGTTTGAGATCCTTGGCCCATAAACACTGGCAAGTGTACTTTGGTCAAAGTATAAACAATGCACGTAAAATGTGCGCACTTGATAACAAACGGGTGTGGTTGCATCATCTTAACTGTCGTCATTTTTGTTGCCACTCCAGTCTCGTAAGTCTTCAATTACCCCCCCCCCCAAACAAGATGAGTGCAAAAAAAAAGAGCTATTCCATCGAGTACAAAAAAGGAATCATGGAGGACTCCAGGGGAAAGAATCTGATGGCTTTCTGCAAAGAGAAATGCTTAGACATGCAAATGTGGATCAGGTCAGCAACCATTATTTCTTGAGCTGGAAGACATCATCTGTGAATGGATTGCTAGCAGGAGAGCAAAGGCTTTGGTTGTGCACAGGGCTGATATTCAAGCATTTGCCCTTGCAATGGCACCACAGTTAGAAATATCCCCAGAAGAATTCAAAGCATCACAACATTGGCTGGATGGCTTCCGTCAGTGATATGAACTGTCTCTAAGAAGATCAACAACACTATTCAAGCAGGAATATACTGATGCTATTAAACATGCACTTGTAATCAAGTCCTTTGTTGATGGCATCGACTTTTCTAAATACCAACTCTCCAACATGATTGCTATGGATGAAACTGCAGTGTGTATGGGCCAAGGATCTCAAGCAACAATTGATCAGAGGGGTGCCTTGTCAATCTACATTCCCTCCACTGGTTACAAAAGTGCACGTGTTACGTGTATTTTGACAATTCATCTAGATGGAAAGAAAACCCCACCTCTAATCATTAGTAAGGGCAAGAAAGATAGGATTGAACATGTTTCAGGCATTTACATTCTTAAAACCGAAAAAGCCTGGTGCACACAAACAGTTATAAGGAAGTGGGTCGATGTAATGCTGCCACTTGTTTTGTGAGTTGTATCAGCTTCTGAACAGTTTCTGCTTTTGACTCATAAGTATTTTCAGTAAACCTTCAATGACTGGATTTGTCATGAAACAGTAGAAGAAGAAAAATATTCAGCAGCAGAAATACCTTGGAAATAGCAACAGTTAATCGCAGATGTATTGTAAGGCATGATATATTGTGAGTCACTGGTTTAACTTCATGTGAACACACCACTGAAGTAAGTCTAAGCAACCGTTGGCGGCATTAGTTTATATAAAACAGTTTTATTCAGAATTATTCAACAAATCAAAGCATTTGTCCACTTTTACTGTGTGGTACAAAAGATAAATTTCCAGCAGTCTACCAACCATTTACAAACACAGCTCCTGCAGGATGAAGGTTGCATTTTCACAAGTCCCAGGCTGTAGGCCACAGCCATGCCTCAATTCCTTCCCTATAGTCTCGGTAAATTCCCCAAGTATACACAGCAGGTTAGGTCAGGAAAGGCTGTCATACTCCACACCTTCAGGGTCTGTTAGGCAAGCTTCTGCTCACCTTTCCGAACCTGATCATGAAAAATGAACTTCATGTCTAGCTGTTGCAGCTATGTATTTTTGTATAGCACTGGCAATAAGTGCCTTTTACCTGGTTGATACCTAGTGTTCCTGTGTAACACTGTGGGAACTGATCATTCCCAGCACAAATTTAAAGACACCTTTTATCTTTTTCAATCCCAATATGTTGCAAGATATACATTTTCAAACTAAGCAAATATTTCACTATATAAATATATATATATATATATATATATATATATATATATATATATATATATATATATACATATATATACATATATATATATATATATATATATATATATATATATGGGTCTACTTTCAACTACCGAAAATCCACTTACCTGAACTGCTAAACACTGGGGCGACTTCTCTGAACACTTAATTTCTCAAACTCTTTGATCACCAGGATTTCACTCTGAGAAACTAACCACTTGGCCACCATTGTGAACCTTGCCCTTTTATCCACTATAGTGTGATCTCAGAATTGGTATATTTAATTGTGGGGGGTTACTTCAGTTTGTTTTTTTATGTACTGATGGCCAAGTGGTTAGTTTCTCGGACTAAAATTCCATTCATCCAAGAGTTTGGGAAATTAAGTGCTTGGCAAAGTCTTCCCAGTGTTATATATATATATATATATATATATATATATATATATATATATATATATATATATATATATGAGCACTTTATAATCTCAAAATTCTGAAATACCAAATTTCAGAATCCCGGGATCATAAAGCCAAAACCTCTACATAATGAAATTCCAGAAGCACGAATTTCAAAAATCCCGACGTTCAGAGATGTTGAAGTCGTGCTTCTGGTGTTGCAGTGTTTGAATGGATAGGTGGAAGTTCAGGTAAGTATGTATGTTTAAGGGTGTTGGTTAGGGTCTTTAGAGTGTGTTAGTGTGTGTTGTGACTGTGATGTGTGTGTGCAAGGGGAATGTAGGTGTGTGGTGGTGTTTTCATGTATCTGTCTGTGTAGTTCGACCCTGGAGTTATTATATTTAAGTAGGGGGGTGTGGGGGGTGCAGCCCCACCACATGGGGGGTGCAGGGGGCTTGCCCCCTGCTTGTATGTAATGTAGGTTTGTGTGTGTGGGGGGGAGGTGTGTGTTTGTGTATGTGTGTGGTGTTTGGTTAGTGTAGGATTCACGATTTTAAAATTTGCACTTCTGCGATTTCGGGATTTAGATCTTTCGGCTTTAAATTCTTGAAATTCTGAGATTCACTACTTCAGGATTATAAAGCGAGTCCATATATATATATATATATATATATATATATATATATATATATACACACACACACACACACACACACACACACACACACACCTCCATCTGGGGGGCTGTGCCCCTTCCACACTTCCACTAATTATATATACTAACTCCGAGATTGCAGTACAGTGGGGAAAAGGGCACATTTCCTTATCCTCTCTGTACCGTGACCTATATCAAAAAGCCCCAACTGCTATAAACCTTGCACTCCCATTAAACCTGTAAAAACGATGTAAAAACACTGCACCTGTACTTCCACATGATCCCGGAATGGCCAACAGAGGTATTCACTTCCTTGTGTTTCATGAAAGTGGATTTTTGTTAAACTGCACTTTCACTTAAGTGAGTTTGGCTGTTTTAGATTCTAAGAGGTGTACTTTCAGTGAACAAAGGTACAGCCATGTGTGTATGTATATATATATATATATATATATATATATATATATATGTGAACACCGACTACAGCATCAAATTTGTACTTGAACTTAAAAAAAACTTTTATTAACAGGTACAAACATTTTTCTTAATATTTCTTCATTACATGCATAATGTATTTTAACTACTTTTATATTCATGAAGTGACTACTACAGAATCAGGAAGAAATGAATAGGAATCTCAGCCAGTATCTTCACTTTTCACAAAGTACCTGTTTTCCCTGTGGTTTAATTATATATACAGTGGATATAAAAAGTGCACACACCTCTGTTAATATGCCAGGTTTTTGTGATATAAAAAAACAAGACCACAATAAATCATTTCAAAACTTTTCCCACCTTTAATGTGACTTATAAGCTGTACAATTCAATTGAAAAACAAACAAATCTGTTAGGGGAAAAAATATAAAAAATAAAAAACGTACAATAAGCTGGTTGCATAAGTGTGCACACCCTTAAACTAATACTTTGTGAAGCACCTTTTGATTTAATTACAGCATTCAGACTTCTTGGGTACACACCTGCCATCAATTAAAGAGACTCTGATTAACCCCAAATATAGTTTAGCTGTCTTAATAGGATTTTCCTGACATTTACTCAGTTGCCTACTACAGCAAAAGCCATAGTTCGTAGAGAGCTTACAAAGCATCAAAGGGATCTCAATTTTGAAAGGTATCAGTCAGAAAAAGGGTACAAAATAATTTCCACAGCATTGGATATACCATGGAACACAGTGAAGACAGTCATCAAAAAGTGGAGAAAATATGGGACAACACTGACTTTGCAAGGAACTGGACTTCCCTCCAAAACTGATGAAAAGACAAGATGAAAACTGGTCAGGAAGGCTGCTAAGAGACCTACAGCAAAACTGAAGGAGCTGCAGGAATTTCTGACAAGTACTGGTTGTGTACTACATGTGACAACAATTTTCCATATTCTCAATATGTCTGGACTGGGTCTATATCATATGAGCAAATCGCACAAATTGCGAACGCTCATAATATCAAATGTACCTGACCTCGAAGTGCTTTTTCTGAGATCGCGGTACAGTGAAGAATGGGATATTTGCCCTTTCCTCACTGTAGTGTGATCTCGGAATTGGAATATATATTTATCGGGGGTGTGGGGGGCACAGCCCCCCCACAATAGAAAGTTTGAGGTCTGGTACGTTTGATATTATGAGTGTTCCCAATTTGTGTGATTCGCTCATATAATATAGACCCATCTGGACTATGGGGTAGGGTTGCAAGATGAAAGCCTTTTCTTACACAGAAAAACATCCAGGCCCAGTTAAAATTCGAAAACAATACATCAAGTCTCCCAAAAGCATGTGAGAAAATGTGTTATGATCTCATGAGTCTAATGTCGAACCTTTTGGCCACAATTCCAAAAGGTATGTTTGGCACAAAAACAACACCTTGCATCGCCAAAAGAACACCATCCCCACAGTGAAGCATGGTGGTGGCAATATCATGCTTTGGGGTTGCTTTTCTTCAGCTGGAACTGGGGCTTTAGTCAAGGTGGGAGGAATTATGAACAGTTCCAAATACAGGTCACTTTTGGCCCAAAACCTTCAGGAGTCTGCTAGAAAGATGAAGATGAAAATGAAGAGGAATTTCACCTTTCAGCACAACAATAACTCCAAGCATACATCCAAATCAACAAAAGAATGGCTTCACCAGAAGAAAACTAAAGTTTTGGAATGGCCCAGCCAGAGCCCAGACCTAACTCCAATAGAAAATCTGTGAGGTGACCTGAAGAGGGCTGTGCCCGAGAGATGCCCTTGCAGTCTGACAGATTTGGAGCACTTTTGCAAGGAAGAGTGGGCAAATACTGCCAATTCAAGATGTGCCATGCCGATAGACTCCTATCCAAGAAGACTAAATGCTGTAATTAAATCAAAAGGTGTTTCACCAAAGTATTAGTTTAAGGGTGTGCACACTTATGCAACCAGCTTATAGTACGTTTTCTATTTTTTATATTTTTCCCCCTAACAGATTTGTTTGTTTTTCAATTGAATCGTACAGGTTATAGGTCACATTAAAAGGTAGAAAAAGGTTTGAAATGATTTATTGTGGTTTAATTTTTATATCGCAAAAACCTGGCATTTTAACAGGGGTGTGTAAGCTTTTTATATCCACTATACATGTGTGTGTGTGTGTGTGTGTGTGTGTGTGTGTGTATGTGTGTGTGTTGTGTATGTCTATGTGTTTATATACTAATGGTAGACCCTAGATAAAGATGTCATAACAAGCAACTTGGAGGACTACTCAAGTCCACCAAAACCAAATTTGAGGTAAAAAATATCCTCACAGGCAAAGAAAAACCATAAGGTTTTATTTTAGGTCTGCAAAAACAAAGGCAGTCCACAACAATCGGTACAACTGACTATAAATGCAGCCACCTGCACTGAGCCAAATTTAGCCATGAGTAAGAACTATTTAAATGCACACCTCAAAGATACACCAGCCTGGTTAACAACAGAAAAAAAACAATACTCATACTTAAGAGTGAACCTGCAAGTTGTCCTAAAAACTCATCATCTTCTTTCAGCTGTTCCTGTTAGGAGTCACCACAGCAGATCACCTGTTTCCATTTCTTCCTGTCCTCTGCATCTTGCTCTGTCACACCAACCACCTGCATGTCCTCTCCATCCATAAACCTTATCTTAGGCCTTCCTCTTTTCCTGTTACCTGGTAGCTCTTCATCCTTAGCATCTTTTTCCCAATATACTCAGCATCCCTCCTCAGCACATGTCCAAACCAACATAATCGTGTCTCTCTGGCCTTGTCTCCAAACCTTCCAACCTGGGCTGACCCTCTAATATACTTATTCCTAATCCTGTCCACCCTCATCACACCCAGTGCAAATCTTAACATCTTTATTTCTGCCACATCCAGCTCAAACTCCTGCCTTTTTGTCAATGCCACTGTCTCCAACCCATATAACATAGCTGGTCTCACTACCCTCTTTTAGACCTTCCCTTTCACTCTTACAGGTACTTGTCTGTCACAAATCACTCCTGACACTCTTCTCCACCCACTCCATCCTGCCTGTACTCTCTTCTTCACCTCTCTTCCACACTCACAATTACTCTGAACTATTGACCCCAAGTATTTAAACTCATCCGCCTTCGCCACCTCTACCCCTTGCATCCTCACCATTCCTCTATCCTCCCTCTCATTCACACACACATATATTCTGTCTTATTCCTGCTGACCTTCATTCCTCTTCTCTCTAGAGCATATCTCCATCTCTCCAGGGTCTCCTCCACCTGTTCCCTACTCTCACTACAGATCACAATGTCATCTGCAAACATCATAGTCCACGGGGACTCCTGTCTGATCTCATCTGTCAACCTGTCCATCACCATGGCAAATAAGAAAGGGCTCAGAGCTGATCCTTGATGTAGCCCCACCTCCACCTTAAATGCATCCGTCACTCCCACCGCAGACCTCACCACTGCCACACTACCCTCGTACATTTCCTGTACCACTCTTACATACTTCTCTGACACTCCTGACTTCCTCATACAATACCACAACTCCTCTCTAGGCACCCTGTCATATGCTTTCTCTAAGTCTACAAAAACACAATGCAACTCCTTCTGACATTCTCTGTACTTTTCCATCAACACTCTCAGAGCAAACATCGCATCTGTAGTGCTCTTTCCTGGCATGAAACCATACTGCTGATCACTAATCATCACGTCCCTTCTTAACCTTGCTTCCACTACTCTTTTACACAACTTCATGCTGTGACTGATCAATTTAATCCCTCTGTAGTTACTACAGCTCTGCACATCACCCTTATTCTTAAAAATCGGTACCAAAACACTTTTTCTCCATTCCTCAGGCATCCCCTCACTTTCCAAGATTTCGTTAAACAATCTGGTTAAAAACTCCACTGCCATTTCACCTATACACCTCCATGCTTCCACAGGTATGTCATCTGGGCCAACAGCCTTTTCATTCTTCATTCTCTTCATAGCTATCCTTACTTCCTCTTTGCTAATCCATTGTACTTCATGATTCACTATCCCTACATCATCCAACCTTCTCTCCCACTCATTCTCTTCATTCATCAACCCCTCAAAGTACTCTTTCCATCTCCTCAACACACTCTCCTTGCTTGTATGTTTCCCTCATTATCCTTTATCACCTTTACCTGCTGCACATCTTTCCTAGCTTGGTCCCTCTGTCTAGCCAATCGGTACAGGTCCTTTTCTCCCTCCTTAGTGTCCAACCTTTCATACAACTCTTCATATGCCTTATCCTTAGCCTTCGCCACCTCTCTCTTTGCCATGTACCTCATCTCCTTATACTCCTGTCTACTTTCTTCATTTTTCTGACAATCCCACTACTTCTTTGCCAACCTCTTTCTTTGTATACTCTCTAGACCAATAACTTGCCTTCTGACGATGTATAAACGATACACTGGAATTGATGCCAACAGAGTTTATAGTCTTTTAGAAGAAAACTCAGTCATGGCAATAGAACAAAAGGGTAACAAAAGAAAGTCATATAGAACAAAGGATAATTTATTGTTAAGAGTACCTTTTCAAATTCCTACTTAAATTTCTCTAGTGGTCATCCTTTTTTTCAGAAAAAGATTCTTATAAAAGGACAACTGATTAGAATTAGTCGTATGACGTCCAATGACAATGATTTTAATGGTGAGTGTGAGTTTGTAGGTGAAATGTTTAAGGAGAGAGGTTAGCCCATTCATTTAATAGAGCAAGTTACAACAGAGGTCAAAGAGGGCAGATTAGGTAGATTTGCCCCAATTTTGGGAGTAGATGCCCCGTTGGTCCCCCAAGGAGTTTCTTCCAACCAGTCACATACATCCAGTGAATGGAATGATGCATATGTTTTAGATTTCAACGGAGATGCTGGTACTATTAGAAAAAACATCAGTAAAGAATGGGGGAAATTTAAGGAAATTTCTGACTTGGGATCTCTCTTTAAGAATTCTTTAACATTTATTTATAGAATAGAAAGGAATTTCAAAAACCTCTTTGAATTTGGAAGTTCTTCTATATCAAATTTTAATAGCACAAGGGTAGGGGCGTTTAAATGTGGTGCATGCTCCCAGTGCTCCCATATTATTAATACCACTTCATTGGAAATAAAGAGTAGAGATAGAATTATTACGAGTAGGTGTTTTGCCAATTGTAACACAAGTGGAATAGTTTATCTGGCATTGTGCAAGACATGTAATTAATTTTATATTGGTAAGACACAGAGAAAATTAAAAACTCATATTTATGAACATATGTATAAAATAAGTAAGGCAAATA